>NW_007066049.1:0-58831 GCF_000164805.1 Carlito syrichta | reverse complement strand
TGACAGAGTGAGACTCCAACTCAAAAAAAAAAAAAAAAAAAGAAAAGAAAAAAGAAAAGCAAACCAATTAGCCAAAGTTTAATAATTATTATTACATTATTTTTTATATTTTAAAGATGTGGGGTACTAGTCAGGATTAGGCAGATAAGTGATATACGTACAGGTGAAGTTTGGGCCTCCCACTGGTCCTCACTTCACCTAGTTTAGGACCAGTTACCCTTAATGATGTTATGTTCTCTCCGTCCCTCCCCTGGCAGTGTCTCACTCCTGCCAATCCCTTTCTTATATTATGATGATAAGTGTTCGGGTCCACCTATGAGTGAGAATATGTGGTAATAATTATTTCTGGAAAGAAAGTTTATATACTGTTAAATACACATGTTCCTTTCAATGAGTTTTAACAAATAGAATGATGTGTCTCGCACCCAAATCAAGACACAACATGAATGTCTTGCTCCAAAGGTTCTTCCAGTCCTCTTCCAGAGAACCATCCCCATCCTTCATTCAGAGTCAACTATTAAGCTAAGTTTCAGCATGGAATTGTTTTGCCTGTTCTCAAACGTTCTATACATGAAATCATTCAATAGTTAATGACTATGAGATTCATCTATGTCTTTAAAAGTATCAGTGGTCTGTACCTTTTTTATTGGTTAATAACATTTCAATGTGTGTTTACATCAATTATCTTATTCCATCTTTCAGATTATGGAAATTGATGTTGCTTCTGGTTTGAGTTTATCATGAATAAAATTGAAATGAATATTTTTGTACAAGACTTCTTGTAAACATAGATATTTATTTAACTTGGACAAATGCTTACAAGTGGAATTTCTAGATCATAATATATATATATATTCATATTTTTCTAATAAACTGCTGAAACTTTTTCCATTTTTTCAGTTTTCACAAATAATTTCACTCAGTTTGTGTCTTTTCTGTTTATTTTCTTACTAATGTTTATTTAATAAGTTGAAGTGTTTAATTTTAGTGTGCTCTAATTCTCTGGCTGTCATTTTATTATTAATTTTTCTATATTTGGTCTAAAAATTCTTTGCCTACCTCAAAAAATGTGAGGTTAGTAAAATAATTGAATGCATGATGTGAGATGTGAGTATAGGATTTTCTCCCATATCCATATTGTTTTTATATTGACAATTTGTTAAAAATATTTGCTCTTCCTTATTCAATGCTTGGGTGCCAATGCAGAAAATCAGCACTGAATCTATTTTGGGG
This sequence comes from Carlito syrichta, assembly GCF_000164805.1. Taxonomy (NCBI): domain Eukaryota; kingdom Metazoa; phylum Chordata; class Mammalia; order Primates; family Tarsiidae; genus Carlito; species Carlito syrichta. Next base: position 57,598 of record NW_007066049.1, on the reverse strand, counting down.
TTTTGGGTTCTGCTCATTTATTTGGTTATTCACATCTGATTTTACCTCAGATTTATATTAAATATTTAACTCAGGTTCTCCAAATTTGTTGGTCTTTAAGACGTGCCTGTAGGTCCTTAATATTTTTACATATATTTAAAAATTCATTTATGATTTGCTATTAAATAAAATAAAAACAAAACACAAAATGTAGTTGAGATTGTAACTGAAAATGATATAAAGTTTTAGATCAACTTGAAGTTGAAATTTTAACTGTGTTGAGCCTTCCCAGTCCATGAATATGATGTAGCTCTTCATTTTTAGAGGTCTTTTAAGATTTCTCAACAATGTTTTATAAATTTCAGCATAGAGACCTTGCTCATCTGCAGCCTAAATTTTTCTAAGAGTGTTATATTTTTAACATGGCTGTAATTTTATTTTTAAACTATATGTTCCCATTTTGCTCATATTATATAGAAATTAAATTAATTTTTGCATATTGACTTTGTATCCAAAAACTTGCAGGATTTGCTTTATAAAACCATATACAAGGAGGGACACAAAAATCCCCAGAATTTATTTATAAAAAATGTGTGCTTATTCTTACATGCTTAAACTTCAGTCACCTTCAGAGTACTTTTCATTTGATGTGATACTACCTGTCAAGACTCTTTCCCACTGCTCAAAACAATTTTTTGAACTCATCAAATATGATGCGTTGCAGTGCTTCTGCCATTTGATCTACAGGCACTAATTCCATGTGTACTACAACATGCCTGTCCATCAAAAGACAATTTCAGGTTATTTTGGGTCCCCCCAAAAAATTATTTTGTAGGTTGCCTTAGGATTTTCTATATCAGGATCCTATATAAACAATCCTGTCTATGAATAGGGACAGTTATATATTTTTTTCACTTCAGTCTTTCCTTCTTTTAGTTTTTTTTTTCCTACCTTTTCTTGTCCTGACTTGGTTGCCAGTAAAACTTCAAAAAGAAAAGTTGAGAGTGTATCTCCTTGCCATATTTAAAATATTTGAGGGAAGGTACCAAGTCCTGTAGTACTAACTATGTTAGATATAGATTTTTGTAGATGCCCTATATTCATTTCTTATTTGCTGGGTGTTTTGTATTTTGCTTTATTTTGTCTTTTGAGTTAGAATCTTATTCTGCCGCCCAAGCTGGAATGCAGTGGCATGATCATGGCTCACTGCAGCCTTGACATCCTGGACTCAGGCTAGCCTCAGCCTCTGCCTCCTAAGTAGCAAAGAAGGAATAAGTGTGTGCCACCATGCCCAGCATATTTTAAACATTTTTGGTAGAGATGAGATCTCACTATGTTGCCCAGGTTGTTCTTAAACTCCTGATCTCCAGGGATCCTCTTGTCTCTGCCTTTCAAAGTGCTGGGATTACAGGTGTGAGCCATGATGCCCAGTCTGTTGAGTTTTAAAAATCATGCTGTGTGTTTAATTTTGTGACACAATGTTTACATCTAATGAGATGATTATATAATTGTGTTAATTTTTCTGTTATTTTCGTGATTGATTAAATTTTCATGCGTTAATCATTTTTATATTCCTAGGGTAAATAAAATTGGAATCTTCTGCATTATATTTTATTATATATCAATTAATTATATTTGCTCATATTTTCAGTGATCTTTCATCTGTATTAATATTTGTAATTTTTTTTAGCATTTTTATATTAAAGTTAGGCTGGTCTCATAAACAAGTTGGGGCATATTTCTACTTGCTCTATAATCTAGCAAGATTTGGGCCTTATTTCTTTTGTTATGTTGTATAGATTCCATTAGTGAAATCATCTGTGCCTGGAGTTTTAGCTTTTAGAATATTTGAATGCATTTGAAAGTGAGTGACTAATAAATATCCCTGCCATCGGTTTCATGTCAGTTTTGTCTCTTGCCTATTGATTTTATACTAAACTTGCTAAGTAAGACTTTACTAACTTTGAATGTTGGACAGATCTGAATGCATCTTGAATCTGTGGAACACACTGTTCCCAACATTCTTTAGCAACTCTTTAATCATCCTGATTTGTGTTCTGGAACTAACATCTAATGAAGCATAACTCTGTATGCCATAGGTAAATGGGGGAAAGGGTACTTTTGTTGTGTCCATAACTTTATTCATATTTATGCAATTTTATCCATGACAGTCATTAAGAAATAAATTTATATGCTTTTATCTAGCATAATAGTTTTCTTGGAAATGAGAGTTGTAAAGTTTCTATATAAAACTGACTGTAAGTTTTAAGAAAGAGCAGAAGTTAATATACCTTTGCTTCTTAACCTCATCTTATATAGTACGACTTTAATTATATTGACTGACATTTTTCTAAGTGTGTTTTATAACTTATTATAATAATATAATTCTTATCAAGCTAGCATACAAATTCTGAACAAGTGTGACTATCTTATTAAAACACACAAGTAACCCTTGTTATAGTTTCCCATGTTCAGAAAGAAGTTAAGCAATTTGGCTGGGTATATAATAAATCATTTGTTGGTTTCTTAACAAAATAAAAATAACATATCACTTTCCAGTTTCTTAACAAAATAAAAATAATATATTACTTGCCAATTATTGGTTTAAAAAATCTGATAGCACCAGAGGGTCAAAATATAGGAACATAGACTGCACATGAAAAAGTGACAATGACAGTTTATATACCACAGATTGACCATTCTTTTTTTTTTTTTTGAGTTGTAGTCTCACTCTGCCGCCCAGACTGGAGTGCAGTGGCCGCTGCTGGCCACCACAGCCTCGACCTGCTGGGCTCCGGTGATCCTTCCACCTCAGCCTTCCGAGTAACCGGAATTACAGGCGCGCATTACCACGCCCGGCTGATTTTTTGATTTATTGTAGAGATGAGGTCTCGCTGCTCAGGCGGGTCTCGAACCCACGGGCTCAGGCAATTCACTCACCTCAGCCTCCCAAAGGCGCGGGATTACACGCTGAGCCACCGAGCCCAGCGGTTGACCATTCTTAATCAGAAGATCTGAAATCCAAAATCTAAAACACCTTGAGTGCTAACATGATGCCACAGTGGAAAATTCTACATCCTTAACAAACTGTTTAATGCACAAAACTATTATAAATATTGTATTAAATTACCATCAGACTATATCTTTAGGGTGTACATGAAACATAGAAAATTTATTATTATTATTTTTATAAACTAATGGGATAAAAGTATACTTTTGTTACATGCATAGATTGTGTAGTGGTGAAGTCAGGGCTTTTAGGGTGTCCATCATCCGTATAATGTATATTGTACCTATTGAAACATAAATAAATGTCATGTCATGTTTAGACTTGGATCCCATCCCCAAGATATCTTATTATGTATATACAAATATCCCAAACTATGAGCATTTTAGAAATCAGTAACACTTCTTGTCTCAAGAATTTCAGACAAAGGATACTCTACATGTATATGGACTCAGATGTCTGATATCAATACAGTGTCTGTAAAAGTGCCAAATTAAAAATAACTTATCTTTTGTCGAGTTTGCTGCTCATTTAGAAATCACTATAAATTAGAGTATGCCTTCTTTTGAGGTTGCATTTTGTTTATGGAAAAAGTTATGTTTTTATGTTTGGTGATATCAAAATCTATCATATATTATATCAGTTTTGTTTTATCTCCACCCATAGATTATCCATCACCACTTTTATAATAATATTTTGCTTTATTAATATTTGTGCTTCTGACTGTTGACTAACGCTCATTAAATATCTGTTATTTGAAAATATTTAAACTGAAAGGCTTCAAATATTTAGAAATGTGAAAATGTTCATCCACTAATGAACACAAATTTCTCAAAAGAACTAGTAAAATCTGTTAGAAAAGTTACATTTTTTTAAGATCTGAGTAATGTCTGCTTCCTCTATCAAAAAGTCTCTTTTCTATGAAGAATTAATTGAGGCTGTGTAATCTTAGCAGACTTTTTACTCATTTGTAAGCATAAACGATCTGAGTTTAGCTTTGTGGTTTGTCTGATCTCTCTCTTCCTGAAGATGGATGAGAAAGGCAGGCTATCTAAATATCTAAAGTATGACATTCTAGACCTTACAATATTTTGTTCAACTTTATTGCTGTACTGTTATCTTTAGGAATTAAAATTATTTTTTTGATCCTCTCATGATTATGTTTTTTATTTTCCAAGACTTTCACTTGAATTGAACTTGATTTTTTGAGCAACCTGATTTCCTTTTTTATTAGCCTTACATTGTGCTTGAATCAGATTGAGTGACATTCTCAGAAGCAAAATATATCATCAGTTTCTATTGTTTTTTTTTTTTTCTTTTCTTTTCAAGATATTGAGTAGAAAGGTCACTCTGCTGTTTCGAATAGTGATTCTTGTATTCGGAGATATGGATGAAGGAACATTTACTAGAATCTTGACATCTGGGTCAGTATTGCTAAAATTGTATTTATGCTTTTGACTTTTGTTAATTTTTTTCAGTAAGATACAATGAATTAAAAAAAGAGACTGTTCCATTAAAAATTATATTAGATTTTATTTGAGAGCCATTTGTCCTCAAAATTTCTGCTCAAAGCTACTTCATATGTATAAATAAATTTCATAGATTACACTCGCACCGGATAGTCAAATATGATTAGTAAGTTTTCTTTCTCTAAAATCAAAGAAAAATATCTTATCCTTAGGAAGTGAAATGAGATTGAGCTATTGGCTGAAATGGTAATATAAGATATTTATAGTGAATGAATTGTACCTTATCATCTGTGATAATGCTGACACATCTTTGGAAGAAAAGTGGTTCTGAATTTTAAAGGAAATGTAGGAAAAAAATCTCAGCTCTAATTTAATTGGTCTTGATACATAATCATATGAAGTTAACCAACATATTGAACTAGTATTTTGTCACCTTTGATGAAGTATAAGCATGAAACTGTGCCATGATAATTACTTTTAATAAATTACTGACATTATTAAAGTGTATTGAATGCACAGTTTTGAGCTTGCCCCAGTTTATCTGTCTTTATGTTACAGAAGCCATAATTTTCCCTTTTACTTTGGGATGGTATTCTCTACCAAGGAACTCTAAATCTTCCCATCCCATAAATACGTGAGCATAAACCTGTGATTTATTGCAATTTAGCTTCTGTTTCTGTGGAGGAGGTTTGCTCTGCTGAGAAAACTCATTAATCTCATTCACAGCTTGTAGTAGAAACATAACCTTTACAATATATAAAAGAACAAATTATGTTTTTGTGTGATTTACTGTTTCTGTTTTGGAAAGAAAACAATTATAGCTTTTTTTTAGTTTTAATATTAATTGATCACTTTGCACTATTAACACAAACCAGATATAAAATACATGATTTTTCACTTTGACATTTGTTTTTACCTTTATTCATAATAAAAAGAAATATCAAAGTGTGATTTGACATAAAGCAGACTTCAAAGCAAACCTATCTTCTGATGTGTTTGTGTGTTATAAAAATTGACTTGTGATACTGAGTGAGATTATGAACACAATTTTGAATCTACATGTTGATATCTGTTAAATTCCATGCAATTTAACTCAGTAAAGAATTTCTTTAAAAGAAATAGACTTAAAATATACCATGGCATTTTAATTTGTGCAGAATAATTTCTTTATTTTGTGTTCTAAGCTGTTTTGCTATGTCATTCTGAATTTCTCAGAGACCTATTATTTAAGTCTTTAAAGATTTAATTGTGGCACTATAAAAAAGCTCTGCTACCATTTTATGAGCTTTGCTCTAAATCATTTCTCATTTGTTTCATTTGTCTTGCAATTTTCTGAGAATTTTATTTTGTGTAATTTGCTGTCTTTGTGAACACTGGGATTTAAAAAGATTATTCTCAATTTCTTACATAGAACTGGACTTTCTCAATTGCAAAAGTATCATTTTGCGGCTTATAAAGTGATAATTTCAATAATTAGTGGGAAGGAATACTGCTTTTTTGAGTTCACAATCTGCAGTATAAGCAGTCCATTTTGATGAAGTTAATATTTTTAAGTAATAATTTAACTTATCAGTTAACTCATATTAAAGTACTATTTAACATTAAAGTATTTTTCTTAATAAGTTAATGATTATCCAATTAAAGTATAATTTATATTCATTTCTGTGAATAGAATATTCTGAAAGGTATTCATGAGGAATCTCTAACCTGAGACTGAAGGAGAAACACTGCTTACAATGAACTTAGCATGGTTTTAATATATATCTTGTCATCATCAAGAACTTGTAAAAGGGAAATCTCTTACTTTTTTTTTTCTTACTGACCCCTGGAACCTGAAAGTTTATACACCCTGTAGTGTTATCCAACCTGTTGTCACCAAGCCTCCCAGAAAAGCAGTAGAGGGCACTATGAGAATGTGACAGTGCAGCAAAGATATTGATTGCTATGAGCATGATGCTATGAAATTTGGCAAAGAAGGAGAACCTGTTTTTAAATCCCAGGCTGTCTCTATTTACTGATCTTTGAATTAAGAATGACCTATCATAATCTGATGGTTACCAAATGAATATTTGCTGATCACCTAGTTTAAATCTGAGTTTCTTGTCTGCTGATGGAAACTTCTCTGAACCAAACTTGGACATTAGGTCAATGCACATCATCACATGGCTTAATGTCTACTATCTAAGGGTTTTATCCAGAATGCTCTGATAAACTGTGTTTTTCTTCATCTGTCTTTTTTTTTTTTTAACCTCTCTGATCTTGGTATGGATAGAGCACATGGGAAATCTTAGTAATTAATTTACCAAGGTTCTTACTCTGTCTGCAAATAGCAAATTACTTTTAGACAATGAAACTCTCAGAATGCAATGCACATTTTTAATTTCTATACCAAAATATCCTGGCCTACTATTATATGACAAATGGCAGTTTATGAGTTGGAATTAATCTAACAGTGGTAAGCATGGTTGGCCCAAAGAAATCACCAGCGTTCAATGCCTTAGTTTTTGCTTGGTTCTTATAGTGTGCTTCTAAACCAGGGAACAGAATAACGGGATGGGAAAAATATCTTCTAACCAACTTATCTTAATTACGTTATTCAGTCCAGTTCTACAGGCCTTGCACATTCGTTGTCCCAGGCTATGATAACAAATTGACTGCCAGTCCTATTGCTATATATTCAATTTCTTGGACTTTTTAAAAGGACTTTCCTTGAAAATTGGAAAATACTGCACCAATAGCCTCTAGCCAGATCTATTTAATATAAAATTATTTCCTTAGAGACACTTGCCTCCAGTCATCGTTGTACAAGATTAATATGAATATAAGTATTACAATTTATACATGTTTAAACGTCTATTATTAATATCTTTGCTATTTTCCTGACTCATGTGACTAGGAAACCTTTAGAAGTGAAGTCACATTTGTGACTGAGTATTGTATAACATACACTTAAATGATTATGATAGATTAGAGAATGATAAGAAGCAGCAAACTATTCCCAAATGCACTTATACACTGCTAGTTTATATATTGTTCAAATTACTGCTATTTCAGGACAGTGTGTTGAGAGATTTTTAAGAATTCCATGTCACGTTATCCTTAAAAGGTAACAAGAGTGAAACTACCTTCCAAAATCTGCTATCAGGTATGAGCGTATAAGACAAATAAAGAGAGCTGATTGTCAGCTCTTGGGACCAAGGATTTCAGTTTACTCAGAGCTCAAGATAAGTGATTCAAGATCATTGAGAATTCCCAAAAAAGATAATTTGATAGAATTATATAGTCTTGTCTTATATAATCATTTTATATGATGAGTAGGTAAATATATGAAATCATCAGATTTCTCAAATAAATCAACCAATGATAAAATACCTACAGAGAAAGAAAAATAAAGCAAAAGACAGTCTCTTCATTCTCAGGCTAGAAGATTAGGACATAATTCGATCTAAAGTGAAAGCTGTGCTCCCAGTAGAGTGGGCAAAGTGTTACTATTACCTTTGTATGCTTTCAGTTCCTTGGTACTTCCTGCTGTGCTTGTCCTTCCTCCCCCACCTGTTATCTCTCCACCAGGCTTGCCTTTAGTGGAAAGAACAGTTTGGATTGTTCCCATCTTGGGATCTACTTTTCAGAAATTGATGTAATGATCAGTGTACATTCTATATACTATGATAAGTTACAGTCTAAAATAGCTTCCTGTTCCCTGGAATTTTATAGTAAAATAAAACGCCTTGCCACTTACCGATCTCATTAGATCAGCAACTTCACTGGCATTATTTTTGCAAGCGTTAAACTTTTGGAAGCAATATTAAATAAGCTTTATTTTCTGTTTAAGACAAATAAAGAAAAATAGTCACGATGTGTTAAGTGCTTATCATGCATCAGTCACCGTAATGATGCTTTTTATGCGGCATCTCATTGAATCCTCACAACAAAGTTCAGTCAGTCTTATCAGCATTTTACAACGAGGTAAGTAAAGCTTAGAGAGCTGGAAACGTTGCTGAGTATAGAGAGAGCGCGCAAACTCCAGCCCTTTGCCCCCGGAGCGCATGATCCTTGCTCTGTCTTCAATGTGGCAGCTGCCACTTCCCACAGAGGTTGTCCCTTCTGATATTAAGGCCGTTGTTGTAATGATTAAGAGATAGGTTTGGACCAGGTTATTACATTAGAGGTTATTTGTTAACATTCTTCATGTAAAGAAACCTGTTAGCAATAATGATTCTGTTCATGCTATTTTATGACCTTTCCTCAACACTGGACCATTTGATTGAACTTATAATGGGCTAAGCTGCATGCTTAAGCAGAGTGTGGACTTAATGCTGAGTTGAGATTCAGCGATCATTTAAAATAGCATCTGTGACTAGCCAAACATTATTCTCAAGAAAATTGGCCTCAGCCTGGGCATGGTACCTTAGAGTAAGTACTAATGGGTTGCTGTCATCCCGCCCCCTTTTTTTTAGGCATAAAATTTTCATTTGAGCATTTTGTTTGAAGTTATTTCTCATTGAATATTAGTATTGGGAATTGTTTTATTTCTAATGAGAAATTGTCTAAATTATTTGAATTTTCAAAATATATACTCGGTAAACTGAAATTATGTTTACTTCTTTTTATTAGTTCATAAAAATTTGATAAGCAAATTATGTTCACTTTTAGCTAATGTTCAAGATATTATGGTTTATAGTATTATAGATTTACTTCATTTTTAGTATTTATCTTTTGTCTTTTTCTCAATGTTTATTCTATCAGAATCTTCCAAAAATATTTTAAATTAATAGCATCTTTAATAAAACTACACATTGAAAATTTATGCAACAAGTCAGGGCAAAAATATCCTAAATACATACATCTATACAATCTTGTACCACTAACAGGATAATGTTTGTGTGCCCTGGGAAACTTTTGAGACTCAATGCAGGCTTGTCATTCTCAGAGCCTAATTTTTTTCTGGACAAAAACTATTTTAAAAATTGTACTTAATATGGAAACATAGTGGTTGTACAAATCTGGGGTACATGTGATATTTTGGTACAAACATAGAATGTATAACAATCAAGTTAAGGTAATTGGGATATCCATCACCTCAAGCATTTATCACTTCTTTATGTTGGGAACATTTCAATTCCACTCTTCTAGCTATTTAAAAACATGCAATAAATTATCGATAACTATAATCACCCTATTGTGTACCAAATGCTAGATCTTATTCCTCTAATTTAACTGTATTTTTTACCCTTTATCCATCCTTTCTTCATTTCCCCTCTCTACTACCCTCCCCAGCCTCTGGGAACCATCATTCTACTTTCTATCTCTATGAATACAATTTTTCAAAAAATCTAGTTTCAAAAGTTTAGTTCAAGCCATTATTGTCACTCACCTAGATTACTGAAGTAGCCATCAAAGTGATCTCCCTACTGTAATCATGTCTCCTGCTCTGTGCCATCTTCACGGAGCCTCTGAAGTGATGTTTTGAAAGATAAACGTCAATTTGCCACCATCTTCCATATACTTAAAACACTATCATGAACTTGCAATGTAGTTAAAATAAAATCTCAAATTCCTTAGCCTGCCCAGAAAGATTCTTCATCAGTTTAACTGGGACCACTCACAATCTGCTAATTTACTTTGATCTATCTACACTTCAGAGATTTTTAGGGGCATATTATTAGCCTGGAACTACTTCATTCCATTCACTTCACTCCAAAGTATCTTTCTGAGCAATCTAGTGTCATCCAAAAGAGTTCCTTGTGAGACAAACTCCTCTAGACAATTCATTCTGAATTCCACCCCTGGGATTTTCTCTTCTACAACACTTCTTTTATTTTAAGTACAGAAGTTATCAAAATTTTATATTTATATATTGTTCATTGTATTTCATTTTCTAGACTATCAATTCTCTGAAGGAAAGAAGACTATATGATCACTAATCTATATCCAGTACCTATGAGAGTATTCACTTAGTATTTGCAATTACAGCACAATCTTGGGTATTTTCAATTATATTTCATAAAACATATACTATACATATATTTTTATTATTTACCACTATATTTTACCATTAATTTAAATATCAACCATATTTACCTAATTATTTACTCAAAATTAAAAATTAAGTGTGTGGAGGTGATTAGCATCCTTTAAAGGAGTACATTTAAAACTGCACATTGCACTCTGAGATCAAAACCCTTCCATTCGAGAGAATATTTGAGTCAATAAGACCTAGAGCGTATATTTTGTATTTAGAGATGTTTGATTATTTGTTATTAAATGTCTCGCCATAGTATTTGGTGCATAATTTTTATCATACTGTTATACTTGTGATAGAAATAGACATGATAGCAGAGACAAATATATTATGATAGAAAATAGATATTATGATAAGCATTAGAATGGAAATTTAGACATCCTACCTTTACTAAATTTTCAAGACTGGAGTTTGATGGGATGAACTATTGATGCATATCTTGTTTGCAAGACATATAATTCTACACATTAATTTAATGGCAACAAGGTTTTGCTAATCTCATCAAGATATATTTTTACTACTTCTTATTTCCATGTATTTATACACTGTGATTGAGGTTCCTGATGATTAATTTGCAGTGCTCTTTTTCTTTAAGAACAACTCAATCCCGAATCTCTCTCATATCTGTCTTTCAGTTGCACACTTGTTGTTTATATGCCATAACCACTTTTTCGTTCTCTACTTGATTATTCTGGCTTTCTAAGCAGAACACCTGCTAAGAGGTTATCTACTTTTGAAAAGATCCAATTGTCTTTGGAGCAAAATGAAATATAGGCACAGAGGCCCAATTATTATTAACTGTTAGCATAATTGTAATTATAAGTAGAATGTTTCATTATATTACATCTGTTGAAGTTTTAAATGAATCTCTGTAATGTGCTACATTAATAAGCAGTGAGGAACTGCTGACTTGGCACACTTTTGGATGACATTTGTGACAACAAAAGAGGTTATGAAAATGAATTTGCCGTAGGAGCCCTACTGAGTTAGTTGCTATGATTCACACATTTATTATGGTAATAAAGCAACATGAGACAATAATGCTAGGGATTCAGATATACAAGGATGCTCAATATTGCTCCCAACACACTATGAAGAAGAACTGAGAAGTGCTGGGAATTGTATACAATCCAGTGTAGCAGCTGTCTTACTACTGAAAAGCATCAGAAGTTCCTCTTCATCTCATCCCTTCTCTGCTTGGTTCTTCCATTTGCAATTTTTCTGACTGAGAATATATGATTGTTTCAGTTACACAGAGAAATTATTCTCATTGTGGCCTCAAGGTTGCAAGCTCACTTCTTTAATAGGAGGATGCAGAGAAATGGCACAGATCTAATCTTCAAACACAATGGGGGTTGTAATTTTTCTCTTCCCTTTGTGATTTCTGCATGATGTGGTAGAGTTCAAACAAGCACATGAAATAGAAGTGATGAAGGTCAACGGATGTGGAAGGAAACAAACTCTTGAGATGTCTAAATCGGGATTATCTCTCTGGCATATACAAACAAGGCAGCATGTGTTTTGTACTGAAGCATAAATAACAAAATCCCTGCCAAATATCTATTTGAAAATTCTTCTTTAAAACCTTCTTCGTTGCAATCGACACAGTCTTATTTACTATTTATAGTATGTTTGTAATAAAGTAATTTAATGTACTTGCTTTCTTTCATCTAGATTTTATGATTAGATAATTTAAATTCAGTCTCAAAAGTTATGGTCAAATTAACTTCATTTGAGCCCTGTTAAACTTCCTTTTACCTCGCAAACCAAATCTCTTCTTTCTATAGGCAGATTCATTTGTTTAGTGCCGGTGCATAACAAATTACTATAAACCTAGTAGTTTAAAAAATACCCATTTATCAGCTTACAAATCTGTGGGCTAGAAGTGTGGATATAGTGTATCTAGGTTTTCTACTCTGTCTCAGTGGTCAAAATTTAAGATGTTTGTTGGTTAGGCTCTATGTTCGAAGATCTGGGGAAGGATATTTCCAAGATCATTCAGATGGCTGGCAAATTTTAGTTCCTTGTAATTGTAGCACTAAGATCTCTATTTCCGTGCTGGTTGTCAGTTGGAGTCAGCACTCAGATCCTGAAGGCTGCATGTATTTTTCGCATATGGCCTTCACCATCTTTAATGCTCGTAACAGAGATCTTTCCATGCACGGGATTCCTTTCATACTTCAAATCTCTTAGACTTTGCATCTAACCTCTAGGACTAGATTCAAAGGGCCATAAGGCCCACTTAGATATTATTTCTGTTGCAGAACCAACTGATTTGAGATTCTCATTACACCTGCAAAATTCCTTTATAGCGTTGCCTACACTGGTGATTTACTGGATCACTGAAAGAAGGTATATTTATACTAGAAATCAGAATATCATGATATTTGAGACCCTCATAAAATTCTGTCTTCCACTCAGTTCTTAATGCAAACACACGCTCAAGCCATCAAAAAATGCAGAACTTGACTTGAATTATTTTGCTACATAGTGACTTAAGGTAGTATTTGCAAAGCACAGCACTAAAAATTAACATCGCAACTTTGTGGAACATATCTTTGACTGACTTATAACTTAAAATCACAATTTATAATTTTTATTAAATGTTCAGGTCATCATTTTTGCAACAGATTTTTTTTTTTTTTGAGTTGGAGTCTCACTCAGTCGCCCAGACTGGAGTGCAGTGGCCGCTTACGGTCACCGCAGCCTCGCCTGCTGGGTTGCAGCGATCCCTCTGCCTCAGCCTTCCGAGTAGCCGGAACTACAGGCATGCGCTACCACGCCCGGCTGATTTTTTGATTTATTGTAGACATGAGGTCTCGCTGCCCAGGCGGGTCTCGAACCCGCGGGCTCAGGCAATCCACTCACCTCAGCCTCCCAAAGGCGCGGGATTACAGGCTGAGCCACCGAGCCCGGCGTGTAACAGATATTGATTGAACCCTAATATGTTTAACAGTTAAATAAAAAGAGTGCCTAAATTCCCTCCTTTCAGAAAACATAGAAACTTTGTGTCAGACACTTCATTAGAAGTAGAAGATGCAATCACAAATGAGAAAGCTTAAATTCTTGAGAAAGAGAAATAAAAACAATAATGACAGGAATAATTAATTACAAAGTTTATGAGTATTATAAAGGCAAGAATGTAGAATTCATTGAGACTTGTATCAAAGATGCAACCTAGAAAAAGGATTAAAGAAGACTTTCCTGAGAAAGTTACATTTAAGCTGCCATTTGAGAACCAGCAAATTGTGAAGAGTAACAGAAAAATTAAACAGAGAGTGCTCCTAGAGAATCTTTGCTCTGTTAACTCATGAAAATATTAATAGCTTTTTAAGTTATAATACCATGTAAAATGGAGATAGAAATTTTTCTGCTTAGTAAAATATGCAATCTTGTTATAATTAAGTGTATAACTTCATGAACTAAGTGTGAGAATAATTCTTCAGACAAGTATTATACTTTTGCCTTAAAGCATGTGAGGAATATGCCGTCATCACAAAGTGAAATACATTTAAAATTATACTTAACAGACATACACACACACACACACACACACACACAGACAGAGAGAGAGAGAGAGAGAGAGAGAGAGAGAGAGAGAGAGAGAGAGAGAGCTTACTATGTGTCTGGCATTCTTATAATTTATTTACAAATAAAAGCACATTGAATGTTCATAATAACTCTATTATGTTGCTACAATGATGACCCGCGTTTTACATAAGAAGGCACCTGAGACACAGAGAGGTCAGATATGAACATCACAGAGTGAGACAAAATTTGAACCTAGGTTGTTTGGCTCTGGGGTTCTTGACACTGCTTCTTATGCTACACTGGCTGTGGCAAGACCCTTGCATCACCTGGACCCAGACCAGAATACAGTGTGCCATACCAACAATCTGTTTTACTTCTTTGTAAATATGGACCTGTTTTGTCACTATATTCTGTCTGTTTCTTTGCATGTATTATGATGACTGATCATCTTTGAAAATAAAGCATGCCTGAAAAATTCTGCTTTTTTCATAATCACCTTTTTATCAAAACTGAAACATTTTCAGAAAATTGTCAGAAATTGAAAAATCACATATTCTTTTTGCCTGTTTGTCTATGTGGTAAATATTTTATTTCTAATATGGGTAAAAATACTTTTCTAAAAAATGTGTGAAGATGTAATCAGGTTGCTTGAAATAATTGCAGAAGTAGTAAACAATTTGTGTAGTTTTTAAATTTTTAGGTATATAAAAATATGAAAATGACATGGTTGTTTATAGAATCAAATGAGGCCATTCATTTTTCTGTGTTCTGTCCCCTCTCATTACCAATTCTGTTTTTATTTCTATAGGTCATTTCCCACAACACCATATGAACAACTGAAAATTGTTTATGAGGCTTATCTTTCCTTTCTGGATTAACAAAATTAGGGAAAATAAAGCAATTAAAGGCATACAGATTGGAAATAAAAAAGCATTCTGTCATCTTTTACAGACAAAATATTTATGGATATATAAACACTAAAGCATTTATTATAACATACTAAACCAACAATTGAATTTAGAAAAGCTGACTAATTCTGATTGAAAATAACAAAAATTAATTGAAACTACATACTAGTAACAATAAAGGGAAAATTAAAGTAAAAAATACAGGTTACAATGAGATAAAAATATAAAATGGTGATAAATTTAAAATTCTGTGTGTAACATTTTTTGCAGTGAAACTTTTAAAAATCAAAGAAAAATTAAAGAAGAGAGAGAATTAGTCAAAGTTCTCCAGAGACAAAATCTACAAAAGGTATATAAATAAAGAGTTATATTTATTTTAAAGAAATGGCTCCCTTAGTTGAGGGAGTTGGCAAATTCAAAATCTCTAGGCAGGCCAGCTCCATGAAGTCCTCGGAGTACTTAGTCTGAAACAGTTCTAAATTGTTCAATTTCAGGGAACTTCAGTGTTTTCTCAATATATTTGATAAGATTTTGCAGGTTAATTTGCTTTACCTGAAGTTTACTAATATAAATGCTAATATTATTTTTAAAATACCTTTACAGCAACATCTGGACAGGTGTTTTCCTAAACAACTGGGCAGCATGGCCTAGACAAGTTGACACATACCATCAAAAGCTACATATATACCATGTCCATAAGTCAGGAGACTCAATGTTGTAAAAATGATAATTATCCTCAAATTCCATGTGAATTATGAAAATCACCACAAGCTTTGTATTGTGAAAATTTACAAATGGCTTCTAAAACCCAAAAGTATTTAAAAATGAACTAGTATAGCAAATATAATTTAAAATATAAAAGACAGAATTGAAGATTAAAAGTTAAAATACATGAGAAATTATAGTATCAGTAACAGAATGGACATTCAGACAGAGATCACAGAAATGCACCCATACAAATATGGCTCATTGATTTTTTTTAAAGGTGCCAGATTAACTAAATAGGAAAAGAATCATCAATTCAAAAAATAATTTTGGAACATATGATTTAATTTAGAATTGTAAATGTTGTGTTTGTATACATATTTATAACATACCACTCAATACACAAAATTTAAGTCCAAATATATTAAAAACCTAGATGACAAAGTTAAACCATAAAATTTCTAGACAAATCATAGAAAAAAAATCTTTGTAAACTTGGAGTACTCAAAATATCTCAATCACGGCAATAAAAGCACCAAATTCAAAGGAAAATAACTGAAAAATAAATGTCATCAAAATTGAAATATTTTGCTCTTCAAAATTCACTAATAACACAAAACACAGATTGGCAGAAAATATTTGCAATTTATATGTCTTAAAATGACATCTCTAGAATATATAAAAAAACTCTTGCAACCCAATAATAAGACGTTAATGTTAAAATGTTATAAAGGCATTAATATAAACACCATAAAAGAAGCTCTTCAAAAGATGTTCAACATTACTAGGCATCAAGGAAATGTAAATTAACACTACAATGAGATACAATTACACGTTTACACAATAGCAAAGTTAGACAGTGAACACTGAGAATATAAGTGGTAGTGAGGATCTGTTATAATTAGACTTCTGGTGCATTGCTGGAGATGTACAACATGGTAGATACACTTTGAAAGAAATGATTATTCCGTTTCTAATAGAGTTTAACACAGCCATCATAGGACCCAGCAATTCCACTCTACGTATTAACCAAGAAAGAAAAACATATTTTCTCACAAAAATGTGAGAATGATGTTTCAAAACAGATATATTCACAGCAGCCAAGAACTAGAAAAAAATCTAAAATGATCATCAAAAGTAAATTCATAAACACATTGTGGCGTATTTATAGAAAGACCATTATCGTCAATTAAAAATGGATGACATACACTGTGAATAAATATCAAAAGCTTGTTAAAAATAAGAAGTCAAAAATAAATAATTTCATTGAGGTGAATCTTTAGGATAGGTAAAATATAGTAATAGGTGAGAGGTTGGACAAAGAAGGAATGAAGAATAGAAGCATTGATATTTCTCAATCGGAGGGGCAGTTACATGGATGAATACATTTGCCCAGACTTCTCAAGTTTATGCTTAAAATAGGTAAATTTGATTTTAACTTTGCCTAAGTTGACATAAAAAATATCAGTTTATGAAATAATTTTGACCATGTTTTATTTTTAATAGTTTCATGTAATTTATTTTTCCTCTCTTTCTTCTAGGGTGTGATATTATGAAGGTTTCTAGATTCATTTTACACACACCCCCTCCCCCCGCCTACCTCTCCTGATTGAAAAATTGAGTCACGTATGGCAGAAATTTTCAGCAACCAAGCTGACTAGCATAATGATATAAACCAGGTAGACTATTTGAACTTTATTCTATTACCAGAGGTTAAGAATCATCTGTGAATTCAACAGTATTATCAGTGATGGGAGAGATTAGAATGTTAGAACTCGTTTAAAGTAAAGGACCATAAATAATGAAAAAATGAGATCATCTGCCAAATTCTACTTGTCACAAAGTTAATGAGGCACAATTGGGCACAGATTTTAAACTATGAAATTTTAAAATAAAATATGATATAACATGATCTTTAATATTTTAATGAGAAAAAATTATTTTAATGATGTTAAAACTGTTAACTGATTATTTTTTCAACTACATGGAAATTAGTTTCTAAAGAATTAGTGCTTTTCTCTCCTCACCACTAGCTGCTATACAAGATGTTCTAGGTGGTGTAGACCTACGTTTAAAAATTCAAAGGCACATGCTTGCTTCAACGTAAATTAGAAAAAGTATTACCATAAATCAACACTCGGGCTTCATGTGAATTTTTGCTTCATTTTAAAACATGTTAAAAATGCATTCAATTTCTATTTTAAAAAATACTAGCTGTTATTAATATTATTATTGGCAAACATATAATCCAAATTAGACAAAAGTTGTAAAGATGATACAAAATAGTAATTTCACAATACTCTTTAATTCTATTATTTAGTTTCTGAAATACTATATTATTTTCTTTTAAAATTCCACTCTTTAAAACAATGCAAATCATCTTCAGTGATGGGCACTGATTCAACTGCATATAATCCTTCTCTTCTACTAATGGTTTAATTTTGTATTGATATTAAACTTTTCTATCTATTGTTTCTTTAAATGCTGCTTGGAATAAATGTCTAGTCATTCTTCTGGAAAAGTAAAGGAAGTGAGATATTCTTAAATGAATTTTTTTTATCAGATATGTTACCTCTCAGAGGACACAACATATTTACAGTTAGCTTATTTTGTATAGTCCCTAAAAAGAGCTCAAAATCCTGTGTACAAACAAACAAACAAACAACAACAAAAAACTTTATGTAACTACTCTTTTGCAAGAATTTACAGGGCACATTTTTCCCTGTTCTGCTGTCTGAGAAAAAGTACTATTTATGTTTATTTTTAGCTTAGAAATTTCTGCTTATTTTATTGAAACCCACCCCTATCCATACTATTCTGGTTCTATTTAATTTCGACAGAAACTTTTCAAAATTAAACATTAAGCTGGCTGATTATGTATGATATTAACAATTATCAACTGCTAGTAATCAATTACCTCCGAGGATAATTTGATGCATTCACACTTCCAAGAACAGTATTTAAATGTTTTGTTCTTCTGATGACTCACTGCTGTTGTCTTTCCAGCTGTGTTTCGCCACATTCACAGGCCTCTTCACATTCATTTTAATTTGTTACTTTAATCAATAATACTGAAATCACAGAGAGAAAAACAGCCAGCTTAGTAATGACTGTAGACGCTGTTGATTTGAGCTAATTGTGCCAATTTCACACATATACAAATAACCAGGTTAAAAGGAAGCGTGATCCCTTGCCTTGTACACAATAAGTGTTTAGACAGTGACATCTCTTGGTAGAAAATCCTTTTTGTAACTCTAGCTGATTTTGGTTTTGTGTTTGCTCTTCTTCTCTGCATGTCTTATTATTATTATTTAAATCTTTTGCCTAATTTCTGTAACCTTTGAAGCTCAATTTGGATGTCTTCCCAAACCACATAGATGTTTCTCTGCTTTTATGCCTTTCCTTATGCCATTTGTGTGACTGTTTCAAGGAGTGCGCGAATGCTGACAGTAGTTCTAAGAAGAAAGATGGAAAGAACGTCTAGTATGAGGAAGAGGAGATAATTGGTAACTTTTGCAAGGGGAATATTCTTCGAAGCCAACACATTTCAAAAATCTCTTAAGTTGAGAGTTGGTGATTAAATAGAAGCAGTTCATACACACTGCTTGTTTGAAAAACTTGGAAGTGAAAATGAAATGCAGGGGAAAGAAACCAGAGTGTCCTGTGAAGATGTTTCAAAGCTTTTGACACTGGAGAGTAAAATGTCAGAGACCAGTTGAGAAGGACAGGTTAAATATTTTACAGTGTGCAAAGATAATTGAAGGAGTGGGTTCCCAGAAGATGGAGAGGGAAATAGGATTTGGGAAACTTTGCCTTAAAAGGCAGAGGTGCATCAATGCCTCTGAGAATTTGAAGAAAAAGAGAATATTGTAAGACTGAAATATTTTGGATGGTAGAAATGTATACTGAGGAACTCATGTCAGTCAAACTTGATCTTTTATTACAGTTAAAAAAAAAGAAATGTATGTGTGAGGGCATGGAGTATATGGAAATCTCTGTACCTTACTCTCAATTTTACTGTGAACTTAAAACTACAATAAAAATACAATCTATTTTAAAAGATGTAATCTTTCTACAATTAATGGCATGAATTAAGGTGTGAGGAAAACAAATCTTTGGAGTAACTATTATGTGTAGTGTTAGAAGGAATCAGTTCAGGGGCTTAAGAAAATAATTCTAAAGCCGGGCTCGGTGGCTCAGCCTGTAATCCCGCGCCTTTGGGAGGCTGAGGTGAGTGGATTGCCTGAGCCCGCGGGTTCGACACCCGCCTGGGCAGGAAGACCTCATCTCTACAATAAATCAAAAAATCAGCCGGGCATGGTAGCGCACGCCTGTAATTCCGGCTACTCGAAAGGCTGAGGTGGAAGGATCGCCAGAGTCCAGCAGGTCAAGGCTGCGGTGGCCGGGAGCGGCCACTGCACTCCAGTCTGGGCGACAGGGTGAGACTCCAACTCAAAAAAAAAAAAAAGAAAAAAAAAAAAAGGAAAAAAAAAGGAAAATAATTCTATATTATTTTAGAGTTGTGGGGTTTATGTGAGGATTTACAACATAAGCAAATTGCGTGCAGGTGAGGTTTGGGCTTCTAGTGAGCCCTCTCTTGTCCAATAGAAGACCGGGTACCCAGCAGGTGGCTGTGTGCCCCTTATCTCTCCCGCTCCCTCCCTTCTTTAGCAGTGTACAGTTTCTGTAGTTCCCACCTTTGTGCTCACAGAACCAGTGATCGGGGTCTGCTTATGAGTAAGAACATAGGGTATTCATTTTTTGTTATTGTTGTTGTTTCTGTGATAGTTCATTTAGAATGTGGTCTCCAACTGCATTCATGTTGCTGGGAAATAAATGATTTTGTTTTTTATGACTGTGTACATTTTCTTTATCCAGTAACTTTTCGATGGACATCTGGGTTGGTTCCATGCTTTTGCTATTGTCAATAGTGATGCAATAAACATATGTGTGCAGGAGTGTTTTTGGTAGAACGATTTATGTTCTTCTGGGTATATTCCCAGGAGAAGGATTGCTGGATCGAATAGCAGCTCAATTTTTAGTCCTTTGAGAAAACCCCTCACTGCTTTCCACAGAGGTTGAATTAGTTTATATTCTCCCCAACCTGTTTTTGCAGGCATGACAAAACCTGTTTTGTTTTTTTTTTTTAACTTTTTGATGATGGTTATCCTTATTGGTGTGAGGTGTTATATCATTGTAGTTTTGATTTACATTTCTCTGATGATTAGTGAGATTGAACATTTTTCATATGTTTGGTGGCTGCCTGGATGTTTTCTTTTGAGAAGTGTCTTTTCATGTCCTTTGCCTACTTTTTAATGGGGTTGTTTATTTTTTCCTTTGAATTCATTTGAGTTCCCTGTATATCTTGGAGGTTAGTCTTTGTCAGATGGATGGATTAGAAATATTTTTTTTCCACTCCATGGTTTGTCTCTTTACTCTCTTGATGGTTTCTTTTGCTGTGCAAAAACTTTCCAGTTTGATAAGGTAATAAATAATAAAACAATGTTTAAAAAGGTAGAAAATGGAATAATTTTAACTGAAATAAATGTTATGTGTTAAAAACAACTGTGGTATATGCATATAATAAAATCGTATTCCCTTATCAAATAAATGGAATTTGGATACATACTACAACATTAATGAACAGTAAATGCATTGTGCTAAATGAAATAAGCCAGACCCCAAAAGACAATATTATATGTTTTCATTTACATAAGGTGTCTATAAAAGACAAATTCATAGAAACAGAAAGTAGAATAACAGTTACTAGGACTGGGAGGGGGAATGGGAGAGTTATTGCTTAATGGTTTTAGAGTTTCTGTTTGAGGTGATGAAAAAGTTTTGGAAACAGTAATGAGGGTTACATAACATTATGAATGTGTTTAATGCCACTGATTTGTACATTTTAAAGTGGTTAAAATGATAAACTTCATGCTATGTATATTTTTCCACTATAAAATATTCCCAAAAGGTTAAATACCAAATAATAATAATAGTTATTATTATTGTTACTATTATCATAAATAAAAAATAAATCCTGGCCAGGCACTGTCACACATGCCTGTAATTCTAGCACTATGGGAGGCCAAGGAGGGAGGATTGCTTGAACTCAGGAGTTAGAGACTATCCTAGACAACATATGGAGACCTTACCTGTATAAAAATTTTAAAAATTAACCAGGCCTGGTGTGTACCTATAGTCCCAGCTACTTAAGAGCCTGAGGCAAGGAGAGGGTAGGCAATAGCTTAAGCCCAGGAGTTTGAGGCTGCAGTGAGTTATGATCATGCCCCTACAGCCTGGGAAACAAGAGTAAGCCCCCAACTCAAAAAAAAAAAAAAAGAATAAATTCCTAGTTGAAGTTAGACAACATGATTTTGCATAGAGTAAAAATGATTCCAGATTTTCTTCCCATGCCTATAATTAAAAAAAAAAACCCTCAAGTAAAGAATGTGTGGTTTGGTAGACATGTACCATATTGATTAATGAACAAGAGTATTAGGCGATGAGAGAGACTAAGACTAGGGTGCTTATAATGGCTGCTAAGTACTGAGCACCTAACCATGGGTCAAGCACTGTGGAACTACTTCAAAGAACTCATCACTCACCTTGAGGACAGTCTTGTAGGATAAATGTTCCTCCATCCAAAACACAAAATATTACTATTATTATTGCTGTTAATTGTAGTAGTATTTTTAGACATTGATTGAATGCTTACTATATAACAGTACTAAGTGCTTCCTAAGATTTAGCTCATTTAATACAGAAGGCTTAAAATGGTCTACAAAATGCTTGACAATCATTATCTCAATTCATCTTTACCACAATTCTACATATTAGCTAAACTCACTTGATTTGTAAGAGAATTGAGGAACAAAGTTGTGTAATTTTGAATTGAGGTAGAGATCATTTGGCTCTAGAGGGTACACTCTTAAATAACATGTGATATTTCTAGAATTCAAAGATAAATTTTCATGGCTGTAGATTTCTTGCCTCAGAAAGAAGGCCAGGAATAATAATAGTTGATAATGGACTTAGGTTAGGACAGTGACCAAATGTTATGAGATCAGAAATGAAAAGGGAAAGTAGGAATTGTTACCTCATTCTTACTTAAAGGTTAGATAGAATCAGAACTGGAAGATGTGATTTATTAGATCTCAAATAATAAATATTTCTTTGGAGACTATTGGAAGTGGAATATGGTGATAGATATGTCTGAAGTATAGAACTTTATGCTCTTGTGAGCTCAGATGGAATCAGATGACTATTAGAAGCTGGACCAAAAGAGTTTTTAAATTTTCAAAGGTTAAGAATGGGCAGTGGGATATATAGTAGCAAGGCAATCTAGATACTAGTTATCTTGATGTATAGTGATGGACCAGGTCATCTGAGAAATAGTATCAGTAGGATGTTCAAGAGGATATTATCAAAATTACAAATATCAAAAAATAAAATCAAAATATTATCAAAATTACACAGGTTTTGTGAGTGTGAAATTCAAATGGAGAAAAAATTAAATCACTTATCTTAAACAAGTTGCACTATGTGATTTTGTTTGGTCTTTGCACTTTTTTGTTGTTTGAAAAGGAAAATATATAACAATTATTATCATTCATGGTTGATGCAACAATCAAAAGATTAAAAATGAATGCATCATTTATGAAAACTACCAGATACATAAATGTTTTTAATAAGTGTTAATTTCCATTCGTTTTATAATTCCTAAAAAAAAACTATCGTATGAGTTTGATACATTAAAATAATTAAAACAAAATGAGCATTTAACTTCTTATTTGATATTAGTTAGGGAAACCTTTCTTCTTACTCTGTCTACATTGTAATCCTGGAAAACAGAGTAGGCAAAAGCAAAGGAGATCTGTGGATGGGACAGATGATAAAGATAAAAGGCCAGATTCTCATTATTTCAAAAGACTGCTTCCTTCTTCTTAGCCTACATTTTATGCCTCATTTGGATGAATGATAAATGAACACATTAAATATTAAATACAAGTTTTTCTTTTAGGGAAGAGTCTGCAGTCACTGGAATCACCAACCCTGAGGCCACCGAGATGCAGATAAGCAACCATGCAAAACGTCACCCCATCCTGGTCCCAATGAACTGAGACTGTAAATGCTACTGCACCAAAGACTCGGGTAGCATTCTACTCATAGTCTATCCATTAGGCCCAGTGCCTCCCTTCTCAAAAGAACGATTTATATTAAACTTATGCTTACTTTTACGAAGAGGGACCCTCAAACCCAGAATTGATTAAAAAATATGTATTTATTCTTACATGTTTAAACTTCAGTCGCCTTCAAAACACTTTCCATTTGATGCTATACAACTATAGAGACACTTTTTTCCCACTGCTCATAACAGTTTTTGAATTCATCAATTTTGATGCCTTTTGGTACTTCTGTTGGCTTTTGTTTCACATCAGCTAAATGTTTCCCTTTAAGGACTTTTTTCATCTGGGGGACAAAAAAGTTGCTCAGGGTGAGATCAGGTGAATAGGGAGGGTGGGGTACAGGGGTAATGCTGTTTTTGGTAAAAAACAAAAACAAAAACTGCTGAACACTCAGCACAGTGTGGGCAGTCTTGCTGTAAATCACCCATCAAGCAATGGGCAAATGAGTTGAAAAAATCTCCCAAAAAAGAAAAGAAAACTGACTGATGCTGAACACAGCCTCCCACAACAACGCTGACTGGTACACTGATGTCAGTGGGTTCCTAGAACACTTATCTAGTGGAGGAAGTCAGTAAACAAGGGTCCCCCTTCCAAAAAGATAATTCTGGTTTTTTGGGGTCCCTCATATTGTTATTAAGCAATGCTTTTCCAAAGTATGTCTCCTGACTACTAATTTATTTCCATATAATCATTCCCATAATAATTTGTACTTCCAAGCTACCCAATCTTCCATACCCTCCCACAAATTTTATTATGTCTATGTCATTATTATCAGGTTGCTCTGAATTCATATCACTTTCTTAGAGGCTCTCCACAGAATACATTACTTCATCTTTAGGCCATTAGAGTAGGGAGGGTTGATTTTTTTTCACACATCATATACCTCACTATGGGAAAAATGGGTTATCTTTCTCCTTGCTCACTATGCTTCAAAACTAACATTCCCCTAATCTCTTGTAAAAATAATTACTTTTTTAAAGCTCATGAATGTGTTTATATAGCTTCTCCTATTTTAATAATAGTAATAGCTTGCATTTATGTAGCGCTTATTATATGTTAGGTATTGTTTTAAACATTTTACATATTTTAATTACTTAATCATAATAAAATCATTACTGCTTCTCAAGCTCTTTGCTGGTGTGTATCATATATATATATATATACACATTCTCTTTCAATAATCCTTGATTGACACAAAGCCATGAACTTCAGACCTCAGGCCCATTCTCTCCTCACTCTGTACTATTTTTTCTATAGTTCATCTAAGCCACATACGGACAGAGTTCTACACCACCAAGTCCCAAATGTATATCTTTAGCCTATACCTCAGTCCCTGAGTTATACATCAGTTAATGCAAATAATTACTTTACAACTCTATTTATGTATCATAAACAGCCTCAAATTCAACAGTTAACATTTCTTTTCCATATACTTTATTCTCAAAAATTAAAGCTGGTTGTCATCTGTTTGTGGTAAGAAATACAGAAGTCATCACTAATACATACCACATTTTAACCAGCTAATAGATCAGCAAACAATTTTAATTTTACCTCTCAATTCAGTCTTGAATTCATCTATTTCTCTCAGTCAATACCACATTTTTTCTTTGTTTAAACTATCATTACCTCCTTGCTGGATGATATTTCCCTGCATTCAGTCTTGATCACTCAAATGTTAACACATTGATTCAGAGTGATCTTTTTAAAATTCTCCCTGGTTTCACATGGTTCTTATGTGAATTACAAAATCCTGAATGTGGCCTACAACATGTTAGATAGTCTGCCCTTGTCCTCCCCTTCAGACTCTTCATGCACCTGTCTCTACTTTGCTTTGTCTTTAAATCCCATTGGCCTCTTTCAGCTCTGCCAACGTGCTGTGCTCCCTCCCACCACAGGGACTTTGAGTATCCCATTCCTCTAATCTGCAACACTCCATGCTTTCTATTCTTTACTGATCTCTGGTAGTTACATCCTCACATGAGTATTTTTGCTTAATAGTTACTTAAATATTCAATCTTTTCACTGACCCACCACTTACTGTTAGGGTGCTTTTGTTTATACATTTTCATATTACAATATTATTGATTTTTTATCTTCAAAACACTTATTATTAATGTTCACATTCATCAAACTGTATTTATTTGGTTAATATCTGGATTTTTCAACAAGTTATGGGTTTGGGCTCATTTTGGATCACTATTTAGCTTTTAGCATACACTAGGCATATGGTGGACCACGGACATAGGCCTAGAACTGATTACTCAAAAATCTGCAGAAAAATAGACAATCTGACATTTAAACTGGGGATCTGCAATGTGATATTAGCTCATTTTTAGTAGAATAGACTGGACATTAAAGCTGGCTGAAATGCTGAAGGTTTGCTAAGAATAATTAATTGGTAGTATAAACCACTAAATAAGGCAGGAACCACTGCTAAAGGGTGGATATGATACAGAGTAATGACTAAATACTTCTTCCTTTTCATTCTTTTTGCAGCTTCTATTGGATTTCAGGAATTAGAATTTTTTGTCTTATCTGAGTTGGACTCTGGATATATTTCAAGCATTTTTCTTGATTTAAAAGTCATGGGCCGGGCTCGGTGGCTCAGCCTGTAATCCCACGCCTTTGGGAAGCTGAGGTGGGTGGATTGCCTGAGCCCGCGGGTTTGAGACCTGCCTGGGCAACTTGGCGAGACCTCATCTCTACAATAAATCAAAAAAAAAAAAAAAAAATCAGCTGGGTGTGGTAGCGCGCGCCTGTAGTTCCAGCTACTTGGAAGGCTGAGGTGGAAGGATCGCCGGAGCCCAGCAGGTCAAGGCTGCGGTGGCCCGGAGCGGCCACTGCACTCCAGTCTGGGTGACAGAGTGACACTCCAACTAAAAAAAAAAAAGTCATGGACTCTATTGGTCAGGGTTCTCCAGAGAAATAGCACCAATGAGATAGACAGACAGACAGATAGATAGATAGACAGACAGATACACAAAATTAGATTTATTGTGGGCATTGGCTCATAAAATTATGGAGGTTGAAAAAATCCACAATATGCCAGCTGCCAGCTGGAGAGCCTAATGATGTAGTTCAGCCTAAGTTCAAAGTACACAGAAATGGGGGAGGTGATTGTATAACTCCTAGTTAAAAAAAAAAAAAATGGTGAAGAACAATGGGAATACTAGTGTAGTCAGGTTCAAGAACCCAGATCTGTGGTATCCAAGGGCAGGAGAAGATGGTAGCCCTAACTTAAGAAAGGAGAGTGAATTCATCCACTCCTCCTCTGCCTATTTGTCCTATTCTGTGTCTCAGTGGGTTGGATCATGCCAGCCCCCATTGGTGAGGGTATATCTTCTTTACTCAGTCTACTGACTCAAAAGCAAATCTCTCCCAGAAATATCTCACAGACATACTCAGAAATAATATTTTACCATTTATAGGGCATCCTTTATCCCAGTAAAGCTGACATATAAATTAACCATCACATCAACTGTCTTTAGTGAATCTTTTTATATTCTAGGTGGTATCTAGTTAGTATCTAGATGGTATCTACCTCAGTGACCTCATGACAAACACTGCGAAGGAATCATAATACCATAGGAATTTCAGCAGGTATGCCCCAGAGAAAAAAATATTGGGCAACAAGTTTCACATTGATCAATATAATGCTGAGCCTGTTGTCAAAGGATAATGTTCTTGATTTTAGGTTCTCATTGTCTTTATACTATAGCATTTACCACTGAATGAATGTCTATACAAATATCCCTAATGTTGAACTTCATTAATAAAAGAAAGTTTGATGCTAAAAGTAAAATGAATGCTTGACAGGTGCAGGTTAAATAATTCTAGCTTTAATATTAAAAACAGGCAGTTAAGCATTTAAAGTTCATTAAGAACAGCAAAACTAAACTGGATTTGTTGATTTCCCTAAATAAGGATCTCATGATAATTAATATTATCTACTTTTATTTTATAGTTTTCTTTTGGATATGCTGTTGGTATGCTAAAAAGATAGTATCTTTATATAACAGTAAACGTTCTTTGAGACAGTGAATGATTGAGGGATAGATACCATGTTCCCAACCAAATAAATAAATTGTAGTAGATCATAGTCAACATTCTCTGAACCTGATGACAAAAAAAAAGAAATAGAATGATTTAATTGTAGCATAGCAAGTACTTGCTTTAAATACTGTAAGTTGCACTATTGAGCACCAACATATTATCTTTCTCAGTTGAGTGATATAAAATGAATGTCAGAAAACATTTTTTATAAAGGACCAGATGGCAAATATTTTCGGCTTTGTAGACCATAAACATCTGCCACAACTACTAAGATGGGCCGTTATAGAGTGAAAGCAGCAATAAACAGTATGTAAACAAAGGGCATGGCAGTGTTTCAATAAAACTTTATTTACAAAAACAAGTAGTAGACCAAATTTGATTTGTGGGGTGTAGTTTGCTGATTCCTTCCTAGTATAAAAGAAGAAAACTCAAAGATTTTGGCATTTCTGACCTTGAATACATAACTTTACATGAGATTTATTTGCGCAAAGATATTTTGTCATGCTTCCATGACAAACGAGGAAGGCATCAATGAAAAAAGACCACTCTTGCTTATGTTCTTACTCATGAATCCTTTTTGCTACAGTCTGTTTTGTCATTATGAAACTTTAAATCCCAACTATTTCCTTATAGTTTTGCTTAGGTAGTGTTAGGTAAATATTTCACGAATGAATGAAAAAAATATAAGTATTAGTATCTCATATCTTTATAAATACTTTCAAAGTTAGTAAATTTTAATATTATCTTTGTTTTGATTCAGTACTTGAAATTTGATAGTAGTATATATATTAGTTACTTTTATTTTAGGAAAAATAGGTGTGGTTTAATGATATAAAACTTTAAAACAGAAATATCTGATAGTTAATTTATCATTAAGCATTAACTAGTAGCTATCACATGCTACCCATCTCACCTACAACTTGTGATAAAGAACCACCAACGAGCACTTTTGGAGTTATAACTGTGCAGTTCCTGCAATGCAGGCTGAAACACAGGTTTCTGTAATAAACAAGACAGAAACAGCATTTAAAATGGAAAAAGTACACTCTATTTTAGAGTAGGTATCTAAGGACACATTTAGAGACATTGTGTTTCCAAAGTATTGCCTCCTTCACAAATTCAGTGTGACATGCAAATTAAAATGCTAAACTGTAAAATACTTTACAGTAAAGCAGAAAAATCTTGGCTCAATTAGTAAGGTATAGGCATATATTAAATTTATTTCTGGAGTGCATGAAGATGTACTAATATTCTATTTAAATTTTTTAATTGCCTCCACAGATATCCACATTAAAATAGTTAACCTCTGGCAGAAATTTGACACATGAGGTCAAGAATATATTACCATTATCTTACTCCATTAAAATATTTTAATGTTTGATAATATAATCATTTTGATCATTAAAACTTTTTTTTTAAACCAGCTTGATTGCTTAGTTGTGAAGAAAGGAAGAAAATGATATCTTAAAAATAAACCCGATGTTTACGGACAATAACCTATTGAAATGATTTCCAAGTTCCTAATCTGGTTTCAATGCTTGGAAATGTATAAAGTTTCTTTGTTTTTAGTTGAATTCATGTGCACTCTCTAATGTGTAATTATTTCCTTATGATTATTGGAAGCTCAGTTTTATGTCAGTAACTTGCCTTTTTTAAAATAGGAAATTTGATTATTTTTATAAATCAGTTTATTCTGTATATTGTAACAGTTCACAGAAAGATACACCTCTGGTTTATAGGATTGGCACTTGTGCTGTACAATTTTCAGGTACAATATTCACACCATCCTTTTTCATGATTTTCTGATTTTCTTCTTTGTGTAGATGTTAAAATGAAAAGAAATGGTAACACTGTCAGAGTTGATACTATAACAAGTTATCCCAACTCTCCATACTCTCTTCAATTTACTGGGCTTTGCTGTCACATCTGACTTAGACTTCCTACTATATCAGATAAAGGATATGGTTTCAAGAGATAAAGGAAGATAGTAATTTTCAGATATATTTTTTTCTCCTCACCTTGCTAGAGATCTAAACATTTCTAAGTCAATCTATTCCATAGAGGAGAATTTCTTTTTTAAGAGGAAAAAAGATGAATAAACTTATGAGTTGCTGCTTTGAGAGCTGGAAAATCACAGAGATTGTTATTCAGGTCAAGTGTCATTTAAAATTGATAAAATCTTGTTGCTGTGGAACAATACAATTGATTCTGCATTCTCTTCCAAAACACAGCACACTTGGCAGAAGAGTACATGACTACATGAGTGCTTCTTCCCTTGAACCCAGAGCCTTCCCTTGAATACAAGATAGGAGGTTCTGAATCATCCCAGGGTTCTTTGAAAGATCCCTGTGAACTTACTTGTGCAGACATTACCAGAATGGATGCAGTCACCGAGTGCTGCCAGAGCTGAACAATGAAGGGGTTGCCTGAGAAATTCAATAAAGGAAGCAGCCTGGCTTCTGTCCCTTAAATGTGAGGTATACACCCTGAACCAATTCACCCATCACTCATACACTTTTTATATCCACAGATGCAATAAATGGTAACTATATGAAAATGCTATATTGCATGCATACCTCCCACATTAAACAAATTAACTTCACTATGGCATATTCTAGATTTACAATTAATCTAACAGTCTTATTCATTTTTAATATTACAAGAATGACAAGGAAACTAAAAATTCTCAAAATTTTTATTGGAAACATATATGCTGTAATGCTGAAGCATCAGAAACGTGAATAATTTTACTTCCACTTTTTATGTACACTATTAATTTTGATATCTATTTATAAATGTATTATTACCATTATTTTTGATTGACAAATGATAATTATATTCACTTATGGAGTATAATTGATATATTGACACATTGTGGCATGTTTGAATCAAGCTGATTTTTTTTCTTCTTTTCTTTTTAATTTTTTTTTAAAGATATGGGGAACAATTCAACATTAGATACATAAGTGGTCATTGTACAGGTGGAGTTTGGGTCTCCCATTAATCCTCACTTTGTCTAGTATGGGATCAGGTCTTTTTATTGATGTTTCACCACCCCCTTCCTTTGGCAGTGTCTTTCTACTGCCAAACCCTTTCCTGTAGTATTATGATAAATGTTTAGGATCCACTTATGAGTGAGAACATGTAGCACTCAGTTCTCTGTTTCTGTGATAGGTCTTTGAGTATGACAGACCCTAAATCCATTCAAGTAGCTGTGAAGTCCATAATTTTGTCCTTCTTCAGGGCAATATTCCATCATGTATATGTACTACTTTTTTTATCCAATCCACTTTCAATGGACAGCACAGTTGGTTCCATGTTTTTGCTGTTTGAGTAATGATGCAATAAACATACATGTGGAGGTATCTTTTTTGTATAATCATTTGAGTTCCTCCAGGTATATTCCCAGAAGGAGAATTGCTGGGCTGTATGGAAGATCAATTCCTAGGTTTTTAGGAATTATTGCACTGTTTTCCATAGAGGTTGAATTAGTTTGCACTCCCACCAACAGTGTGAAAGTGTTCCCTTTTATTCACATCCTTTCCAGCATCTGTTGTTTTTTGAGTTATTAATGATGGCCATCTTGACTGGAGTTAAGTGGTATCTCAGTATGGTTTTGTATTTCTGTGATGGTTACTGAGACTGAGCTTTTTTTAATTTAACTGTTGACTGCTCATATGCCTTCTTCTGAAAAGTGTCCATTCATATCTTTTGTTCACTTTTTAATAGGGCTGCTTTTTTGTTTGTTTGTTTTCCTTTTGCCACGTTTGAGTTGTGTGTAGATCATTGATGTTAGGCCTTTGTCAGATATACAGTTGGCAATTATTTTTTCCCTTTCTGTGGGCTGCCTCCCCACTCTCTTGTTTCTTTTACTTTGCAGAAGCTTTACAGTTTGCAAAAGCTTTTCAGTTTGTCCCACTTGTCCATCTTATTTCTCATGGCATGGGCTTTTGGGGTTTTGATCGGAAATTGGTTGTGTATTTCAATTTCCATAAGGGTGTCACCTGCATTTTCTAATATTTATAGTTTGAAGTTTTATGTTTAGGACTTTCATTTATTTAGAGTTGATCTTTGTGTATAGCAATAGGTAGGCATCCTGTTTTATTCTTCTGCATGCGGTCAGACAGTTTACCCAGTACCAGTTGCTGAATAGGTTCTCCTCTCCACAGTGGTTGTTGTTGGAGGCTTTGTTGAAGATGAGTTGGTTGAGAAATTGAAGTTTTGCTTCTGGAATCTCTATTCTGTTCCATTAGTCCATATGCCTGTCCTTGTACCAATACCAGACTGCTTTGATTATTGTAGCCTTACAATGAAATCTAAAGTCTGTGAGTGTGATACCTCCTGCTATGTTTCTTTTGCTGAGAATTGTTTTAGCTATTCATGGTCATTTATGTTTTCATATGAATTTCTGTGTTATTGTTTCCAGGTCTGAGAAGAATGATGATGGTAATTTAATGGGTATTGTCTTGAATCTGCAGATTTCCTTGGGTAGGATGGGCATCTTAACAATGTTAATTCTTACAATCCATAAGCATGGAATATTTTTCCATTTATTTGTGTCTTCTTTGAGCAGTGTTTTGTAGTTTTCATTGCAAAGGTCTTTCACTTCTTTGGTTAGGAAGATGCTGAGGTATTTAATTTTTGTGTGTGGATATTGTGAATGGGGTTGTGCTTTTCATTTGGTTTTCTGCCTGTTCATTGTTAGTATATAAGAATGTGACTGTCTCTTGCACATTTATTTTGTACTCTGAGACTTTGTCAAAGTCCTTTATTGGTGCCAGGAAGTTTTTGATAGATTCTTTAGGGTTTTAAGATATTGGATCATATTGTTAGCAAAGAGGGATAATGTATTCTTTTCCCAGTTGGATACCTCGATTTTCTTCTCTTGTCAGATTGCTCTAGTTAGGACTTCCAACACTGTTAAATAGGAGGGATGAGAGTGTCTAGCCTTGTCTTGTTTTAGTTTTCAGGGGGAAATGCTTGCAATTTCTGTCCATTTAGCAATATGTTGGCTGTGGGTTTATTATAAATGATTTTTACTATTTTGATGTATGTTTCCTCTATGCCTAGACATTGAAAGGTTTTCATCTAGAAGGGATGCTGGATTTTGTTGAAAGTTTTTTCTGTGTCTAACAATATAATCATGTGGTTCTCGTTTTTAGATCTGTTGACTTATTAAATTACATTTGTGTTCTAATGGATGTTGAACTAGCCCTGCATCCTTGGTATCAAGCTTACTTATTTATGGTGGATAATTTCTGAGATGTGTTGCTGGATTCAATTTGCTAGAATCTTGTTAAGAATTTTGCATCTATGATCAATAGGGATATTGGCCTGTAGTTCTCTTTCTTACTTGTATCTTTATTTGATTTTGGTAACAGTGTGATGTTAGCTTCATAAAATGATTTAGGGATAGTTCTGTCATTCTTGGGTGCCTGGAATACTTTCAATAGGATTGGTATTAGCTCCTCCTTGTATGATTTTTAGAATTACACTGGAAAGCTATCTGGTCCAGGGCTTTCTATTTTTTATTTTTGTGTAGGTAGTTTTCTTATGATGGAATCAATTTCTTGGGTTGTTATTGGTCTATTTAAGGTCTCAATTTCTTCTTGTTTCAATTTTGGGATATTGCATGATGTCAGAAAGTCCTCCATTTCATTTAGGTTTTCAAGTTTGTTTCCATACAGGTGTTCATATTAATTTCTGATAATCTTTTATATTTCTTTGGAGTCAATTGTGACTTGATCTTTTGTTTTTCTCACTGTGTTTATTCGGCTTTTTTCTTTCTTTTTCTTGGTCAATCTGGCTAGGGGTCCATCAATCTCACTTATCCTTTCAAAGAATCAGCTTTTTGTCTTATTGATTTTTTTCTATGATATTATTCTCTTCTATGTCCTGTTTTTTGGACTTTGACTTTGGTGATATGGATTCTTCTGCTGAAATGAGGATTTTGGTTGTCTTGCCTTTTCAGCTCTGCTAGGTGATTTGTTAGGCTGCTAACTTGTGATATTTTTATTTTCTTGATGTGCACAGAGTTATAAATTCTCCTCCTAGCACTGATTTCATGACACCCCAGAGATAATGGTAAGATGTGTGTTTGTTTTAATTTGTTTCCAATAATCTTTTAATTTTTGGTTTGATTTCTGTGGTGACCGAGGAGTCTTCAGCATCCATGCTGTTTAGTGTTCATGTCTTTGTGTGTTTTGGAAGGATCTTATTGGCGGCAATATTTATTTTTATTCCACTGTGGTCTGAGGAGGTGCATGGCAGGATTTTGATTCTATGAAATTTGCTCATGCTTGATTTATGGATGAGAATGTGGTCAATCTTGGAGTATGTTCCATGTGGTGATGGGTAGAATGTATATTCCATGGTTGTTGGGTGGAGTGTTCTGTAGGTATTTATTAATTCCATTTAGTCAAGCATCAAGTTAAAGTTCGGGATCTCCTTGTGGATTTTTTTCCTCAATGATCTTGGGTTGTTAGGTATGTAAGTCCCCAGTTATGATAGTATTAAAGTAAGTATCTTATTTTATTTAGTAACTATTTTATAAAAGATGGTGCACCTGTGTTGGGTGCATATATATTAATGGTGGTTATTTCCTGCTGATGGATTAAACCTTTATCATTATGTTTTATCTTTTCATATATTTTTAATTTTTGATAGCATGAAGTTTGTTTTGTCTGATATTAAAATCAAGACACCTGCCTTTTTAGTTTTCCATTCACCTGAAAGTTTATTTTCCATTCCCTAACTTTAAGTCTGTGCATGTCCTTTGTAGTAAAATGTGTTTCCTGGTGGCAGCATATTGTTGGGTTGTGTTTTTTTTTTTTTTTTTTTAACCAGTTTGCCATTCTATGTCTATTTCAGAGGTGCATTTAGTACATTCACATTCAGGCTGATAAATGAAATGTGACTGGATCCCTGTCATGAGGCTCTTATAAGTCTGCTTTGCTTTCTTTTAACTTTTGATATATGTGTGATTTTAGTTTTGCAGTTGCAATGTATGCTGTGTTGATTCTATGCTTTCCTGCATTCTTGGGAAGGGCATGGTCATTCTTTTTCTTTTTTTTTTCTGTTCATAATATCTTCTTACGTGTCTCCTGTAGAGCTGGTCTGGAATCAGTGTAATAATATTTTAGGTTTTGGATGTCTTATAAGGATTTTTATCCTCAATCACTGATGAAGCTTATCCTGACAGGGTAAGAAATTCTTGGTTGAAATTGTTTATCTTTGAGGACTTTGATAATTGGACTGCAGTTCCTTCCAGATTGTGACATTTCTGTGGATTAGACTTCTGCAATTCTGATTGGTCTTCCTTAGTAGGTAGTCTAATCTTTCTTTCTGCCTTTAGAATTTTTTCTTTTATACCTGTGAGTAAGTGAATCGCTGTGTGTCTAGGGGTTGGTCTTCTCATTTGATGTCTTGTGGGAGTTCTCTGAATTAAGAATTTTGCATCTCTGGGAAAGATGAAGAAAATTTTCTTGGATAACCTCTGGGAATACTTGTTCCAAGATGTCCTCTATTTCCTTTTCTGCATCTGAGATACTGACCAGGCATAAGTTTGACCTCTTGGCTACCAATCACACATCTCTTGGAGGCTTTGTTCTTTCTTTCTGAGTTTTCTCTTTTTAACAGATTGTGTTAATTCAATATTTTGATATTCAAGTGCTGAAATTATTCTTTCTGCTTGGTTAATTCTGCTTTCCATGCTTGTTAGCTTGTACTTTATTTATTGGATGAAGTTCTTTATGGCCAAAGTCTCTGTAACAAATTATTTCAATGTTGCATCTTGCCTTTCTTCAGTCTTCTTCACTCTTTCCATCCGTTCTCTATTCTCTGTTATATTCTGGGGCCAGCTGTTGGTGATTTCCATTGTTTGGGCTCTGAGGTCTGATTTTAAAGGCATTGTCTCTTTGGTACACTGGAAATTACCTGCGTTCTTCTGTTGATTTTTTCTCATTTGTGACAGGCCTCTTTCTTTTCTCTTTGTTTCCATTGTTCAGTGGCAGTGGGAGGGACTTTTGCTTCTGATATTTGCTCAGCCCTCTACTCTTCCCTGATCAGGACTCTGAACTTGTTCTATTTTTAAATAAGGCCGTGGGTGGGAAGCTTTGCTGTCTCCTGTAATTTTGAGAGTTGAATAAGGTAGAGTGGGGAGCTAGGATTCAAAATTACTTGCAAGTCACAATGTTCACAGACTGGATCTTAGACCCCCTGAGACACTCCTCCCCAACACCACTGCATATGATGATGCAATGTGTACATGTGTGTACCCACTGAGTCCAAGATATAGCAAAAGTAATGAGGAGAACAGAGAAAAGTAGAATGAAAAATAATAGACAATATAATAAAAATTTTAAAAACAGAAAAACAAAAGGAAATACAAGTCAAAAAACAAAAATAACCCAAAACTCCCAAAACAAACAGAAAATAAACAAAAATATCCCCACAGAAAAACAAAAAGCAGGAAAACCAAACACACACACACACACACACACACACACACACACACACACACACAAATATGAAAGAAGAGGAAGAAAAAGAAGGAGAAAAAGGTGGGGGGATGCAAATTGAACCCTCAAACATACATTCACAAACACACACTAAACCAAAACAAAAGAACAAAAATTAATAACCAAAGAATTAAACACTCACACACACAGAAAGAGAGAGGGAGAGAGAGAGGAGAAAGAGAAGGAGAAGGAGAAGGAGAAGGAGGAGAAGAAGGAGAAGGAGGAGAAGGAGGAGAAGGAGGAGAAGGAGGAGAAGGAGGAGAAGGAGGAGAAGGAGGAGAAGGAGGAGAAGAAGAAGGAGAAGGACAAGGAGAAGGAGAAGGAGAAGGAGAAGGAGGAGAAGAAGAAGAAGAAGAAGAAGGAAGGAAATAGAAAAAGTTGGGGCATACAAATTGAACCCTCACACATTTATGCACACACACTAAACAAAAGAAGAACAAAAAAGAAAAAAAGAAAAATGAACACTCAAACATACACACACAGGGAACAAAAAAAGAAAGAACAAAGATAAGAAAAAACATAAAGAATTTCTGCACAAGTGCCCGTTTGTTGCATGTTCTGTAATTATTCTTCTCAGCTGCTCACAGGTAAACCTGCTTGCCATCTCCTGTGGGGCTGTGGGCTCTTTCACAATCTTCCCAACACTTGACTCATGATGGGAGGAGGGGATGGTAGAGGGGCTGGAACATCAATCCTCCCCTCCTGCTCTTGTATAGCCAGGGGGATTCCCTCTGGTCCGGAGGTGCAGAATTTTCTCCTCTTGAGGTGTTGGTGGTGGGTGCCCACCCAGGCTAATCCCAGAGTAGAGTTCTCCTATCATGGCTGACATGCAAGCTCCACCTGGGCTCATCCCTCTCAGTTGTGCCACAGCTGTGTGAGCCTGATATTCAGAGACTTACTGGGGAGCAAGGGGTTGGGTCAGTTCAGGACTCACAGCTGATCTCTTGGGAGGTTTTCCTCATCCTTTTGTTTACATCCTTTGTCCTGTGACTGGGTCAATGTAGGGGGTGAGGCATCTGAGACTCCATGCTCATTCTGTCTCTCCAAAGTTTATACTTTCAGGATATTCCCTCTGGGCTGCGGTAAATCCAACAGTAATAACCCACTGGTCACAGAAAGTGGGTCTGTCGTGCCAAGGTGAGCATGTTGGAGCACTTCCCTGCCCAGTTTTCAATATAAAGGAGGGGTGCCTGTTTCATCTTCTCCACTCTGCCCCTGGCTCCTTTGCTATGCTCCTTCTGTGGCCCTCATAGCCAGTGTCTGGACTGGTGCTGCAGTGGTGGGGCAGAAACTGAAGCCAACAGTTGCTCCCAGTAGTTTCTTCCTGGGAAAGGCTCTGTTGATTTTAAAAGATGGCATTCAGCCTCTACATACCTGGAGGCACCAAGGTCCAAGAAGAGGAGCTGTGGCACCAGCCACTTCACCAGGAAAGCCCTGGCAACCTATTCCCAAGTCCCTACCCAGTCAACCACTCACACACCCATTTATACACAGACAAGCTTGCAGATTTGTCCATATTATACGCTTTCATTCACACAGGGACTCAAAGAGTCTGACTGGCTCTGCCACTATCTTCCCTGAGCCTCCTCTCAAGCTATTTTACGTAGCCATCACCTACCTCTCTTACCTATCTCTTCTTATTGTGAGACATTTGAAATGTACTATCTTAGATATTTTGAAATATATAATAATATTGCATATTATTATTTTACTTTCATCATTCTTCTGTGCAACAGATCTCAAAATCTATTCCTCCTACGCAAAACTTTGTTCATTTGGTCAACAGCTCTCTATTCCTTTCCTCATCACAACTCCTCATTCCTGACTTCTAGTCGGCATTCTACTTTCTAATTCTATGGCATGATGTACATATATACTACATTTTATTTATCCATTCATCTATTGATGAACACTCAGGCTGTTTCCATCTCTTGGTTACTATGACTAATGCTGCAATGAACATGGGAGTGCAGTCATCTCTCCAATATACTGATTTTAGTTTCTTTTGATACATAACCAGAAGTGAGATTACTGAGTCATACAGTAGTTCTATTTTTTAGTTTTTTTTAAGAATGGCCATATCATTTTCTATAGCAGCTGAACTAATTTACAGTCCTACCAACAATATATAAATGTTGCTTTTTCTCCTTATCATCTCCAACACATTATCTCTCATCTTTTTGATAAAAGCAATTATAACATGTATGAAGTGCTAGCTCATTGTGACTTTAATTTGCATTTTACTAATGCTTACTGATGCTGAACATTTTTTCATGTACCTATTGGTCATTTGTATGCTATTTTGGGGCTCGTGTCTACTTGGCCTTCTGCTCATTTGTTAAATTGAGTTTTATCTTTTTTTTTAATTGAGATGTTTGAGTTCCTTATATGTTTATTTTGTATATTTCTCCCTTATCAAATGTATGGTTTGCAAATATTTTTATCTCATTATGTGGGTTCTCTGTTTATTCTGTTGATTGCTGTGCAGAAGCTTTGTAGTATGATGCAATCCATTTGATTATTTTTGTTTTTGTTGCTTTTAGGATTATGGCCAAAAAAATTATTGCTCAGACCAATGTTGTGGGGACTTTTTCTACTTTTTTCTTCTGTTAGTTTTACAGTTTCCAGTCTTAATATTTCAGTCTTTAATTCATTTTCAGTTGACTTTTGTACTTTTTCAGAGATTAGAGTCTAATTTCATTATTCTGCATGTTGATTTCCAGTTTTCCCAGAACCATTTACTGAAGAGACTGTCCTGTTTCTTTTTCTTTCTTTTTTAAAAATATTTTTTATTTTGACATTGTGGGGTACAGTTTAGGGTTAGGTATACACATATGCTTCATTCAGGCACCCTTGTTGATAAGGGGTGTCTCCCTGTCCCCAGACAGATATTGACTACCATTAATCCCACCTCCCTTCTCCTCCTCCCCCATAGTTTCCCAGCACTGTCAGTCCTTTTTTTAGAGTATTACGATGGATGTTAAAGGTCCACTATATAAGTGAGAACATGTGATACTCAGATCTTTGTTTCTGTGAGAGATCACTCAGTATTATTGACTCTAGTTCCATCCAGGTTGCTGCGAAGTTCATGATTTTGTTCTTTTTTATGGCTACATAGTATTCCATCGTGTATATGTACCACATTTTTTTAATCCAGTCCTCTTTTGGTGGACATTTTGGTTGATTCCAGGTTCTTGCTACTGTGAACAATGCTGCGATAAACATACGTGTGCAGGTATCTTTTTGATCAAGACTGTCCTTTTTACATTGTGGGTTCTTGGCATCTTTGTAAAAAATGAGTTGACCATAAATATATGGGGTCTTCCTGAGTTTTCTTTCCTGTTTCATTGTTCAATGTGTTTTTATGCTCATATCATGCTGCTTTGATTACAATTGCTAATTAGTTTTTAAAATTTTTAAAATATGTTTTCTACTTTCAATTTTATTTACTTTTGTTGACCTTTGTTATTTCCTTTTTTCTGCTAAGTTTGGACTTAGTTCTAGTTTTCTTAGGTAGAATGTTATATTATTTACTTGTGATTGCTCTTTTTTGACACAAATAGTCATTGCTACAAATTGCCTGTTTAGGATTGCTTTTCTGCATCCCATAAGTTCTGCCATATTGGGTTTTCACTTTGTTTATTCTAGCTATTTTTATTGATTTCTTTCTGTGGTGCATTGATTGTTTAGAAACATGTTGTTTTGACCAGGTTTTGTGGCTCAGTCTATAATCCCAGTACTTTGGGAGGCTGAGGAGAGTGGATTGCCTGAGTCCGCGGGTTTGAGACCCATCCAGGCAACTTGCCGAGACCTCGTCTCTACAATAAAGAAAAAAATATCTGGGCGCAGTAGCACACGCCTGTAGTTCCGGCTACTTGGAAGACTGAGTCGGGGGGCTCCCCTAAGCCCAGCAAGTCGAGGCTACAGTGGCCAGGAGCGTGCCACTGCACTCCAGTCTGGGCAACAGAGTGAGACTCCAACTCAAAAAAAAAATAAATACAAAAAAAAAGAAGCATGTTGTTTAGTTTCTACTTATTTGTATGTTACTAAGATTTCTTCTGTTAATTAGTTCTAGTTTCATGCCATTATGATCCTGAAAGATACTTTGTGTCATTTCAATCCTCTTAAATTTGTTATGTTTTGTGACCTAACATATGAACTACCTTGGAAAATGTTTCATGTGCACTTGAGAAGAATTGGTATTCTGCTATTGTTGAATGGAATCTGTATTTGTCTGTTAGATTCATTTGGTCTAAAGTATAATTTGAATTCTAGATTTCTTTATTAATTTTCTACAGAAATAATGTGCTAATTGTTGTAAGTGGGCTATTGAGGTCCCATACTGTTGTGTTATTGAAGTCTATCTCTCCCTTCATATAATAATTAACTAATATATTTAGGCTTTCCAATAGTTGAGTGCACATTGATCTACAATTGCTATGTCTTGTTAGTAAATTAACTCCTTTGCCATTATGTAATAACCTTCCTTGTCTCTTTTTACAATTTTTGACATTAAGTTTATTTTGCCTGATATAAACAGATGCAATTTTTTTCTCTTTCAGTTTCTATTTGCATGGAATATTTTTCTCCTTCATTTCATTTTCAGACTATGTGCGTTCTTACTGGTAAAGTGAATCTCTTGTAGGGAGTATATGGTTAGATCATAATTTTTTAATTATTTTAACCCCTCTATCTCTTACTATTGAATGAGTTAATCCATTTACATTCAAGATAATTATTGATAGGTAAGGACTGATACTGTCATGTATAATCTGATCTCTGATTTGTTTGTATGTCCCTTCATTTTTTCTTCCTCTCTTGCTGTCTTGCTTTGTGGTTTGACAGTTTTCTGTCATGCTATTGTTTGAATACACTTGTTTTATAATTTGTGCAGCTACTATAGGTTTTTGTTGTGTATTTATTAACATGAGGCTTACATAAAACTTCTTATACTTATAACAGGCTACTTTAAGCTGATATCAACTTGCCTTTAATCACATACAAAAACTTTACACTTTCATTCTACACCCCTCCCATTTTTTGGATTTCCTTGTCAAAATTTACATTGTTTCTGTAATTCATATCTATTAACAATTTATTGTAGCTATAGTTATTTTTTAAAGTTTTCTTTTAGTCCTCCTTGGAGGGATAAATTGGATTACAAATCACCATTACAGTTTCAGAGAATTTTGAGTATGACTATTTAGTAATGATACTATTGAGATTTTTATTTTCATCTATTTTTGTTAATAATTTGCAGCTTTTTGTTTAGCTTAAGAAACTCCCTTTATCAATTCCTGCAAAGCAAGCTCAGTGGTAATGAACTCCCTTAGCTTTGTTTGTCTGGAAAAGATTTTATTTCTTCCTCATTTCTGAAGGATTGTTTTGCCAGATAAATATACTGGATTGGCAGTTTTTTGTTGTAGCTGTTGTTTTTCTTGTTTTTTTTTTTCAACTTCAGCACTATGAATATATCATCCTATCATATCCTGACTTGCAGGGTTTCT
Source organism: Carlito syrichta (assembly GCF_000164805.1). Taxonomy (NCBI): domain Eukaryota; kingdom Metazoa; phylum Chordata; class Mammalia; order Primates; family Tarsiidae; genus Carlito; species Carlito syrichta. The sequence goes on along the minus strand of NW_007066049.1, from coordinate 15,712 downwards.
GTTGAGAAATTCTCAGAAAGTCACATTGGGAATCCCTTGAATGTGATATGCTTCTTATCTCTTGCTGTTTTCAGTATTTTTTTTTAATCTTTGATTTTTTAATAGTTTAATTATAATGTTTCTGGGCAACTCCTATTTGTTTTGAATTTGATTGGCAACCTCTCAACTTTCTGTATCTGAGTGTTGTCATGTTTCACTGATTTGGGAAATTTTCAGTCTCTATTTCCTTAAATGTGCTTTTTAGGCATTTTTTTTCCTCACTCATTGATTTTTTTTTTTTTCTGCTAGATTAAGTCTGCTGTTGGAGCTGTTAAAATTTTTAGTTCAATTATTGTATTCTTTCTCTCTATTTTTTTTAAATTGCTTCTTTTTTAAAATCAAACTTTCCATTTTGTTTATGAATTGTTTTCAAAATGTCATTTCATTCTCTATCATATTTTACTTTAGTTTCCTGAACTTTAAAAGGATTATTCTGAATTCTTTGTGGTAATTTTATAGTTCTCTATTTATCTAGGTCCTTTATTGAAGGCTTATTAGTTTCCTTGAGTGCTATCCTATTTTCTTGTTTTGTAAATAATCTTTATGCTTTCACATTAATGCCTGTGCATTTGAGAAGATGGCTTTTCCAAGTGTTCTTTGGCGATAGACCTTTATTATTTAGTCTAGCCTGGGATTTTGGATAAGCAAGCTGGCAGCACTACTGGAGAGACAGACCTTGGTGTCAGATTTTCTAGTTGAGCTGAGTTAGTTCCTGTGCTCTGAGGTTGAATGGTATTGCTGGCTGTACTCTGTGGCTTGGTGAGATCACTGACTGGATTTTGCCATCAGTTGGGGCTGCTGATTGGCCTCTGTAATTATCTACAATTGATCAGGATCAGAGCTTGTCTTTTCTTACTGGGCAGCCCTGTTGGAACTCTCTAGTTGAGTTAGGGTCATGAGGCAGATTCCAAGGCCGACTGAAGTTTCCAGGGCTGCTGCTCAATCACACAGTGTAAGCAGAGTCAGAAGATGTTATACTCCACAAATATGCTGTGGTCTTGGAATTGCTTGGTACCCTAGAGTAGACTTAAGCAGAGCACGGAGGTTTGGTGAAGTCACTACTCTGCAGCTGTGATTGCATAGCGTCAGATTCTTTCTCTGTGGGTAATCATTTATTTGTTTCCAACCCTACCAGTACTCCCAGTGTTTCCCATGGGATAAGATGTCTGTGAAGGATCTCAGAATAGCGGGAAAACTGATATCCCTGCCCAACTCACTTTTTCCACTGCAGAAGCTACAGGTCGAGGAGGATTCTCTGTGAGAGGCACACTGCTGGTTTGGGTGAGGGTGGCACAGTGAAAGAAATCAACAGCATTTCTCTTACGTGAGCATGGCTTTTATTGGTTTTGCAGTCCAGTTATCAGTTATTTAAAAAATTTAAAATATATTTATCTTGGGTTGATTACTCATCTTCTTCATTGGCTTTTCTTTTGCTAACCTCTACTTAAATATGATGTCCCTGAAAGGCCTAACTTCAGTTTCTCAAAATACCTTCCTGTGTGAGTTCATTTGTTTCTGTAGTGTAATTATCACCAGTACTATGAGTATTCATTTCTAGAATAATTTGTTGATTGGACATCTCCAGCTTATTGTCTTTTAGGCATCTCATAGCAAAGAGCCTGGGTTCCAAATTTAGGTACCTAGGTGTAAATCCTTGCTTTTCTACTTGTCAACTAGGTATTCTATTAAAGATATCACTTAACAAAACTAATTACCACCACTTAAATAATAAAGTATTATTTATAGATGTTCTCAGTCTTGTTTCCAAGTTCCATCATATTCAGAATGGTATTTTTGTCTGTATATAGTGACTAGCTGCATTTCTGGGGTGGGGATGAGGTGGAGAGTAAAGCCAGAGAACTCCTAGTTTGTCATCTTGCTTAGGATACTATTAAACTGTTAATTGTGAGTGTGAGTGTTGATAAACAGAGCTTTGGCAACTGATTTTACAAAAGTAAATCATTGATCACTAATAATGTAGTCCCTTGACATAGAATAAAGTTGCTTTCTGGGAATGAATTAAGTCAATTTTATTGTTAGGTTTAGGGGCTTATATTTTAGAATGAACTATTACTTTGATGTGTATTCTTTTTTTTTTTTTTTTTTGAGTTGGAGTCTCACTCTGTCGCCCAGACTGGAGTGCATGGTCGCTCCCGGCCACCGCAGCCTTGACCTGCTGGGCTCCGGCGATCCTTCCGCCTCAGCCTTCCAAGTAGCCGGAATTACAGGCATGCGCTACCACGCCCGGCTGATTTTTTGATTTATTGTAGAGATGAGGTCTTGCTGCCCAGGCAGGTCTCGAACCCATGGGCTCAGGCAATCCACTCACCTCAGCCTCCCAAAGGCGTGGGATTACAGGCTGAGCCACCGAGCCCGGCGGTGATGTGTATTCTTCAAAATAAAAGATAGTATTACAATAAAATATTGAAGAATTTATTGACATTTAATATAAAAATATACATCAAATTTGTGACAAGGTAATAACATAAAAGCATAATACAAGAAAACTGAGAAAATATTTAGTTTAAAAGCAGAGGCCAGGCATGGTGTTTCACGCCTATAATCCCAGCATTTTGGGAGGTCGAGGTGAGAAGATTGCCTGAGTTCACGGGCTCGAGACCAGTCTGGGCAACTTGGTGAGACCTCATATCTACAATAAATCTAAACATTAGCCAGACATCATGACACATGCCTGTAATTCCAGTTACTTGGAAGGTTGAGGCAGAAGGATCACCTGAGCCTAGCAGGTCAAGGCTAGGTGGCCGTGAGCATGCTACTGCACTCCAACCTAGGTGACAGAGTGAGACTCCAACTCAAAAAACAGAAAACAAAACAAAACAACAACAACAACAAACAAACAAACAAAACCCCCCAGAAACTACAGCAGAAAAAAAATGATAGGAATTTCCATTTTCCAAGGTATTATTTTAGTAAAAGACTGCATTTTCAAGATTTATGCTTTATGTATACCAGCACCCCCCACAAAAAAAGTTAAACTACTCATCATCCACTCCAACATTATAAAAAATCTTCTTCAGAGATGTTTTCTGAGGATAGTAAAAACTTAGAATACACACATATAAACAGAATTCTTTTAAAAAAGTTTAGAAAAATGCAAAATATACAAAAATTAGCTGACTAGAAAACTACGGGTACATTTTGAGTACTTGAGGAAGAAAGATGAGTTTTGCTGAAGGATTCTGTTGACAGTTGTGGGGATGAGGGCACATAGTATATTTGGGGGAGAAAGCAAAGATCCTACTGGAGAACTTGAATAAAATCAACTTTCGTAGGCTTATGCCTAAATTCTATGGAGAGGGAGGTGCAACCAGAACTCAAGTTATCTGTCCACACATGAACTCAATTTGACTTTGAAACTGAAAAAATGTTTTCTTTTTTGAAATCCTCAGGGCATTGTATGAAAAACTTGGATTTATTAGGGTCCAGAGGATAATTTCCTTCCATTTCAGGAGGTCATATCAGCACATACCTTGAACTACTGTCTGCACTTTCAGAAACAAACAAATACACAAAACTTTAGTATTCCAGAAAGCAGGTAAACCTTTTAATAAATGAATTATTAGCATGAGTTTTCACTCATCAAGCTACCTGGTGTTGGTGTATGCTTTGAGAAAACCTAAAGAAAGTGACAATGAACTTAACTTACATGTCTACACAAAAGATTTTCAGTCTTAAACAAAGAATTTTATTGCCAAAGCTCTTTGGGAACTTGAGTTTTATGATTATATTTAATGAAAAACTATATCGATTTTATTCTTAAACCTAAGGTTTCTATACTTTAATATAGACCTGTTATGCTTATTTGTCTACTGTAATAGATAATGCTTTCAAGCTCAAGGAAGTTTTGCTCCCTAAATTTTGAAGTGATTTTTAATTTATAAAATAATTTATGGTGATTAAAACCTGACTGTGCAAAGTTCATGGATGATAAATCAGAAAATCTTTTTTTAATTGATACATAATAGTTCACATACTTATAGGGTACATGTAATGTTTTGTTACAGGCATAGAATGTGTAATGACCAAATCAGGGTATTAGGGCTATCCATCACCTTTTTTTATCATTTCCATGTGCTGGTAATATTTGAAATCCTCTTCTCTGTCTATTTTGAAAAATACTATACATCTTAAAAAGTCATTCTACTCTGTTATTCAGCACTAGAACTTATACCTTTTAACTGAATGTTTATATCCAACAACCAATCTTTTTGTATCCTCTCTTTCTACCCAAGAGCAATTTTCAGTCTCTAGTATCTATTATTCAGCTCTCATATCCATGAGATCAACTTTTTAGCTCACACCTATGAGAGAGGACATGAGCTATTTGTCTTTTTCTGCCTGACTTATTTCACTTAACATAATGACCTTCAGTTCCATGCACATTGCTGCAGCTGACAAGATTTCCTTCTTTTTATGGCTGAGTAGTATTTCATTGTATAAATAATGCATTTTCTGATACATTCATCTATTGATGGACACTTGGGTTGATTACAAATCTTGGCTATTGCAATAAATATGTGAATGCAGGTATGCCTTTGTTATATCGATTTATTTTCCTTTAAGTAAATTATCTGTAGTGGAATTACTGGATCATATGGTAATCTATTTTTACTTTTTTTGATAAATATTTGTACTGTTCTTCACAGTAGCTGTGCATTTCAAGCAACAGTGCTTGATTTTCCATTCTGGAAATAAAACTATAGACCTTCAACCTACTTATATTTGACAAAGCCAATAGAAACAAACATGGGAGAAAGGAAAAACTATCTAGTAAGTGGTGCTGGGAAAACTGGCTAGCCACATGCAGAAGGATAACATTGGACACCTACCTATCACCATGTATTAAAATCAACTGCAAATGGATCAAGAACTTACATGTGAAACCTCAAACTATAAGAACCTTAGAAAAAAACCTAGAACACCCCCCAGACATCAGTCTAGGCAATGAATTCATAGCCACATCCTCAAAAGCAAATGCTACAAAAGCTAAAATTGACAGATGGGACTTTTTCAAGCTAAAAAGTTTGTGCACAGCAAAAGCAATCCTCAAGAGAGCAAAGGGACAACCCCAAAAATGGGAAAAAATATTTCAAACTAGGCACCTAACAGAGATCTAACACCCAGGGTCTACAAGAAACTCAAATAAATTGACAAGGAAAAAAAACCCAATAACTCCATTAAAAAGTGGGAAAAGGACATGAACAGACATTAATCCAAGAAAAAAATCTAAACAGCTAAAAAACACATGAAAAAAAAATCTCAGCCGGGCTCGGTGGCTCAGCCTATAATCCCACGCCTTTGGGAGGCTGAGGTGAGTGGATTCCTGAGCCTGCGAGTTCGAGACCTCACTGGGCAGCGAGACCTCATCTCTACAATAAATCAAAAAATCAGCTGGGCATGGTAGCGCATGCCTGTAATTCCGGCTACTTGCAGGCTGAGGCAGAAGGATCCTGGAGCCCAGCAGGTGGAGGCTGCGGTGGCCAGGAGCAGCCACTGCACTCCAATCTGGGCGACAGAGTGAGATTCCAACTCAAAAAAAAAAAAAATCATCTCAACATTACCAATCATCAGAGAAATACAAGTATAAACCACAATCAATACTATTGCACACTTTTCAGGATGGCTATAATTAAAAAGTAAAAACAAACAAAAACAAAAGCAGATGTTGGTATGGCTGTGTAGAAAAGGGAACACTTATATGCTGTTGGTAGGAATGTAAGCTAATTTAACCATTTGTGGGAAATAGTTTGAAAATATCTCTGGATTGTCTGAGCCCGTGGGTCCGAGACCCACCCAGGCAACTTGGCAAAGCTTCATCTCTACAATAAACCAAAAATTCAGCTGGGTGTGGTAGCGTGCACCTGTAATTCCAGCTACCTGGAAGGCTGAGGCGGAAGGATTGCTGGAGCCCAGCAGGTTGAGGCTACGGTGGTCAGGGGCGGTCACTGCACTCCAGTATGGGTGACAGAGTGAGACTCCAACTCAAAAAAAAAAAAAATCTTAAAAAACTTAAAATAGAGCTACCATTCAATCCAGCAAACCCACTCCTAGGAATAGACCCCTGAAAATCACAAATTGCTTTTATAAAAAGGCACCTGTAATCGTGTTTATTGCATCACTATACACAATAGCAAAAACATAGACCCAACCAAAATGCCCATCAAAGGTGAACGGGATAAAGAAAATGTGGTACATATGAATGTTGGAATATTATGCAGCCATACAAAAGAACAGAATTATATCCTTTGCAGCAACATGAATGCAGCTGGAGACCCATCATTTAAGTGAACTAACACAGAAATAAAAACCTGAATGCTGTTCTCAGTCATAAGTAGGGACTAAATATTGGGCACAAGGGTACAAAGATGGAAGCAACAAATGCTAGGCACTGCTAAAGGAGGGAAGGAGGGAAGGAGAATAAGAGACACCAAACCACCCACTGTGTACTATCCCCACTACTCAGGCTTATCAGAAGTGCAAAACTTACTTTCACACAATATACATATGTGGCAAATCCTCACATGTACCTCACATTTCTAATTTTTTAAAAACAGTTCTCTTTTCCTCACAACCTCACCAGCATATTTTTTGTCATTTCAATAATAGCCATTCTAACTGGGTTAAAATAATCTCTCATTGTGCTTTTCATTTGCATTTCTCTAATGACTAGTGATGTTGAACATTAAAAAATATACTTGTCAGACATTTATATGTCTTTCTCTTAACTGATTGCTTTAACTAGGACTTCCAGTACTATGTTGAATAGGAGTGGTGAATGTAGACATCATTGTCTTGATCCAGTTCTTAGAGGAAAATATTTCAGCTTTCCTCCATTCAGTCTGATGTTAACTGTGGGTTTATCATATATAGCCTGTATTATGTTAAGGTATGTTTCTTTTGTTCCTAGTTTGTTCAGAGTATTTATGAGAAGGAATACTGAATCTTGTCAAATGTTTTTTCTAAAACTATTGTGATGATCATATGGTTTTTATTTTTCATTATCTTGATGTGAAAGATAATGTTTATTGATATTCATATGTTGAACCATCCTTGCATTCCTGGGAAAAATCCTACTTAACTGTGATGTATTACTATTGTTATTATTTATTATTATTATTGTTATTATTAATGTTCTGTTAGATTTCAGTTTGTGAGGATTTTGCTGAGAATTTATGCATTTATTTTTTTTTTATCAGAGTTACTGGCCTGTAGTTTTATTTTGGGGCTTTATTGTTGTTTGGTATTGTTATCAGGGTAATGCTAGCCTCATAGAATAAGTTAGGAAGAATTTCATTATCTTCATTATTTTGAAATAGTTTGAGGAGAATTATGATTAGTTTATCTTTGAATGTTTGGTAGGACTTGGCAGTGAAACCACACAGTCCTGAAATTTTCTTTTTTAGGAGTTCTTTTACTTTATTACTGATGCAATCTGATTACTCTTTATTGGTTTGGTAAGGTTTTCTATTTCTTCCTGATTCAATCTTGGTGGGTTGTACATATCTATGAACTTATCCATTTTCTCTGGATTTTCCAGTTCATAAGTATACAGGTATTCGTATAGTCTCTGATGAACTTTTGCATTTCTGTGGTATCAGTTGAAATTTCTCCTTTTCATTTCTGAATTTGTTTAATTGGGTTTCTTTCTTTTTTTTCTTGGTTAATATAGCAAGTGGCTTATTGATTTTAATTTTTCAAAAACGCAACTTTTTTGTTGTTGATCTTTTGTATTTTTTTAATCTTGACTTTGTTTGGTTCTGCTCTGATTATTTTCTTCACAGATTTTGAATTCAGTTTGTTTTTTCTATTCTTTGTGGTACTTCAGTAGATTGTTTATTTTAAATTTTTTACTTTTTAATGTACTCATTTATTGCTATAAACTTCTTTGTTAGCAGTGCTTTTCCTTTCTCCCATAAGTTGTCATTTGTTTTTTTGAATGTATTGCTGAGTTTCGATTTTAATTTATTTAAATACATTTTAAAATTTTCTATCTGATTTTTTTCTTGACCTAATGGTCATTTGAGAGTATATTGTTTAATTTCTATGTATTTTTACAGTTTACCTATTTCATTAAACATCTGTTTAATGTTGAGTGTGGAGTGTTGAATTCCCCAATTATTATTGTATTGGAGTCTCTCTTCCTTTAGCTCTAATAATTTTTGCTTTATATATCTTGGTGTTCCATTTTTGGGTACAAATATATTTAAAATGGGTATATCCTCTTGCTAAATTGATCCATTTATTAAATATTGACCTATTTTCTTTCTTTTTTTATTGTTTTTGATTTAATGTTTATTTTTATCTGATATAAGTATAGTTACTCCTGTTCACTTGTGGTTCCTATTCACATGTGATGTTCTTTTTTATCTTGTGAATTTCAGTTATATGTTTCTTTACAAGTAAGATGAGTTTGTTGCAGGGAACACATTGTTGAGTCATGTTTTTATATCCATTCAGTCAGTCTACATCTTTTAAGGGGGAAGTTTAATCATTTTACATTCAAGGCTATTATTAATAAATGAAGACTTATTTCTGTCATTTTAATTTATTTATGGTTGCTTTGTATTACTATATCTTTTGTATCATTATGTCTCTTTTTTTTTAATCACTGTGGTTTGCAGGTCATCCTAAATGGTAACATTTGAGTCTTTACCCCTTCTTGTTGTATTTTTATATTTTCATGTATTTCATGATGGCAGATTTTTGTTCACATTTAATATAGGATTTTCTTAAGCATTTTTGTAGGACCAATCTAGTGGTGATGAGTTTCCTCAGCTGAGAAAGATTTTATTTCTCCTTAATTCATGAAAGATAACTTTACTGAGCATACCATCCTTGAGTGGCAGTTGTTTCTCTTTCAGCATTCTCTTCTGTCCAGTACTATTTCTGCTGAGAAATCCATGGTTAGTCTGGGTTACTTTATAAGTGACTAAACTATACTCTCACTATTTTTATAATTATCTCTTTTTCTTTGACTTTTCACTGTTTGACCATAGTATGCCATGGAGAAAATCTTTTAAATTGTGCTTACTTGGAGATTTCTGGGCCTCCTGTATTTCAGTGTCTAAATTTATTTTTAGATTTGGTAAGCTTTCATCTATTATTTTGTTAAATAGTTTATCTATTTAACATTTTTTTTTAGCCTTCTGAAACACCAAACGTTGGTTGCATTATGGTGTTTCACATCATGTAAACTTTGCTCATTCTTTTTTTATTCTTTTTTAAATTTTTGTCTAATTGAGTTATTTAAAAAGATCTGCCTTTAAGTCCTGAGATTCTTTTTTCTTTTTGCTTCATCTAGCATATTGCTGAAGACTTCAAACTTCATCTAACAAATTTTCCACTTCTGGAATTTCTGGGTTTGTTTTGTTTTGTTTTTGTTTGTTTGCTTGCTTTGGTGATAACTATCTCTTGCGTAAATAGCTACTTCACCTCCTGAATTGCTTTTTGATATTTTTGTATTGTTTTCCATTATTCTTTTGTATCTTACTGAGTTTCTTTAAAATAAATATTTTGATTTTTTCCTATAATTTTGTTAATTTCTGTTTGATTGGAATCTATTACTATAGAATTTTTGTGTTTCTTTAAAGGTATCATATTTCCTTGATTTTTCATATTTCCAGTGTCATTGCATTTATATTAATGCATCTGGTGTAATAGTCAGTTCTTCAGTTTTTTTATTTTTGAATCTGCTTTCATAAGAGGGAATTTTTTCCTTAATATATATCTCTATTGTTTGTTTAGTAGGGCACTTTGGCTTTGATTCTGGGTGCATGCAGTAGTATAATATCTAAATTAGTTATTTGTCTGTAAATAGCATTAGTGGTGTCTGTGATTTCCTCAGTGACTTACGGTGTGGTTGTTAGTGGAGGTTGTGATGAAGTTTTCCTGGATACTGGGTCATCAAGTGGGTCAATCTTTGTGTCCAGTGGAGACATTGATGGGCTGAGCATGCCTGAACTCGGATGCCAGGATGACATATGATGACACTGGGGTTAACGTGTCAAAGGAAGGCAATTTGCAGGCCTCCAGGTTGCTTGCTCAGATTTCAAAAATGGCAGTGGTTAACCTAGTGAGTGAGCAGGTTATTGGGTTCTGAGGTAGGGGGTGTGGTGTGGTAGATGGCAGTAGCAGTAGTGATACAACTCCTTGGCACTCAAAAGGTCTATGATGGTGGTGTTGATAGTGACTGTGATGGGCTATGCAGGCAGCCTTCAGATGTCACATTCATGTGTAGTTCAGCTGTGATGATAGCAGCAGTTTAGGTGACCTGACCTTAGACCCTGGGAAGAGAGCTCACATGCTAAGGGTGGTAGAATGGCTCGAAAGCCATTCTGAGAGCCTGGATGGTGTGCTCAGTTACTGGTGGGGTGGCAGAGTCAGGTTAGGTGGACTGTCCTCTAGGTTCTCCCCAGTGGTGTGTATGGTTGCTGGCTGTGGTGGGTAGGAGGAGAGTAATCCTCTGACTGCCTTTCAAATGGTCAGGTGGGGACAACAGTGGCTGCACTACAGACCTGCTATTGGATTAGAATGCTGTCTCTTTCATGGGAAGCAGCTATAGGGAGGCAGCTGAAGGGCACATGCTTCAGTCATGCTTTAACTCTTTGGCAGCCCATGGTGGCAGCAACTGGAGGCAGTGGAATTTGTCCTTGGATGACATGAAAATGTGCAACTGACCTCTTCCAGAGAGGGCCAATTAGCTGCCAATGACTCCCACCTCAGCCCTGGCAGCAGCAGCTATACGCAGAGATTGTCAATGAAGCCCCAGGGCAGGATGTAGTCCAGTAGGGGCTGAGCTCTCACAATGGGTTTGTGCTGTAGCTGTTTAGGACTCAGGGGATTGTGGGGCTCAGCAGAAGATTCTTCTCTGAAGCAATGCCACTACATGGTCTCCAGGGCCCAGAAGGGTCATGGGGCTCTCTCACAACTAGGATTGCAGGAGACTGCAGTGGGAATGTGGAACACTGGGGGATTTCTCACTCTTTCCCACATTAGGAAGCCTCTCTAGTCTCCCAGCCAATCCCAACCAAGTAGATTACCTCCCTTCCCTCTCCTTCCCTGCTTCTGGTGTTTTCTATCACTTTCCTGTTGAATTACTGTGTTCCGTCTTAGGTAATCTATTTGAAGTGTGATTATCTATTCACTATTTTGGATTTTCTTTGTGGAAGAAGTATGTATCAGATGTATTAATATCTCATCTGTCTTGAAACCCTTCCCTATCCCTTCATCAGTTTCTTTTTAATGTGCCTGTGTGTATTCATCACTTATTTTTATACACTACGGAAGCAGATAGTTTGACATGAATTTTTAGTTACTTAAGTATTTCAATAAGGACTTTTCAACACTAACCATTCTTTTTATGACTATATACTGTACCTCAAATATTCTTTTTTTATATGCTAAGGGTTATTGGATAGTACTTGTAATGCAGCATTTGAGGAATATTCAATAAGTTCCAGTAGTTCCATATTTAATTTATCTAGTAAATGCTTTTCATATTCAGGTCATGGTATATTGCAAAGAATGTGTGGCATATCAACCAATTATTATACTTTCAGAGATAGTGTAGAAGTAAATTTTATATGTTATTTAGTCAGAGGGCTGTGTCAGAAATATTAATATAAAAACTCTTCTGAGTTTAAGTGTTTACTGTCTGTTTTTAAAAGCTGTGTTAGTACCGAATACACACATTCTCAGATTTGTTCAGCAGTATATTTGTGGTCAGACTGTCACTATTGTGTCATTTTGTAGGAGTGAGAAAAAATTCAACAAGGCAGGCACTCAAATTTAGAGCTACTTTATGAATGCATTTAAATGACAGGAAAAATTTATGGTATATTCTATCAGTTACATCAAACAAACAGAAAAGTCAGTCAACTTTTTTGTATGTTTCTTACATAAAATGATTGTTGATGACCTGAAAACTTCATATTTTAACACAAAATCTGGGTATTTGAGCTTATGAGAGAATTACCTTTTCTTGTTCACTTCCTCAAACATTTCCTAACTCCTCTCTAACTGTTCAATTTTTTCCGTGTTCATGTTTATCTTTATCTTGTAATAACTCTGGTAAATATGCATTATCAGTTGGATAAACTATTATTTTTCACTGTCTAAGACTGTACCTGAGGGAGCAAATTTTGCAATAATAATAATGATGGCAATGAAGCTGTTGGTGGTGGATAACACCCTTATATTTAATATCGGTGATTTTGAAATATCTCTCTGGCAATCGAGAAGTAACCAGAGTTGGTGGGAGGGCAAGTAGGGATGAAAAATCTCCTATTGAATACAATGTGCACCAGTGGTGGTAGAGGGTACACTTACAGCCCAGACTTCTTCACCACTATATATTGTATCCATATAACCAAAAATCATTTGCACCCCCTAAAGCTATTGAAATAAAACAAGAAATTGCCAGCATCATTATAGCTATTCCTTATAGGCCCTTTTGGTATACATTTTGATATACTCTTACATATTTCTATAATAGCAGTTTGGATATGATTTTTCCAATTTGAAGCTGAATGAGGGATTTTGTTCTTGAGCTGTCTATACTTCTTGTCTGATTAAATTTAAGACCACATGTTTCCAGCCAAGGTGCAGCAAAGAGGATATATATAGTTAAGGGTAAGCAGGACATATGCAGAGTGGAAAGTTGAATTGTTTGTATCATATATGTATATGTCCAGCACTTTGTCCTTTTTTTCCCTATCCCTTATTAAAATAAACATTTAAATCTAAATAGATGAAAGATAAAATAAACAAAAAGATTGCAAACTAAAAAGAGATTAACTAATAGGTCAGATTTCCTTTTTGTAAATATGGTATTCACTCACGTTCATGTCTTTAATTTAGTTCTGCATTCTCAGACAATTTTTCTTCCATGGTACTGGCCTCTGCCAGTTATTCACAGACCTTCGTCTGTGAGTAAACAAATCAGAGAATTATTCTTCTTGCCACTCAGCCTTGTGTAGTATAAAAGCACACTTACAACAATTATAATTAGCCTTCACCTAAAAAAGAAATAAATAAATGAGGTTTTAATGTTGTGTCATAATTTACAGTGTATGAACATTTTTTATACTCAAAAATTTATTTTGATGTATTTTAAAACCTCAACTTAAAGCAGCAGCACCAACCAATACTCAAAAAAACAAGTAGGGTATATAGAGAAATACTGAAAGCACTTTTTATTATGTTTAGAAAGCATTATAATCACTGGCGATGGTAAAATATAACTGCCATATTACTTCTTCCCTGACCAACTAGTAGGGGTATAAAGCATGACCAAGAGGTTAATGGTGATTAAATCAATATCTACCATAAAATCAACCTTCTTTTTGTCTATATTAAAAGGAGAAAACATATAAGTAAGGGATGAACTATTCTATATATTTCTTACAATTGTGTGCAGAATTAGTAATTTAGACATTTGGGGTTAAAAAAAGGAAACAAAGATTTGGCCATGTGTTTACTCCAGGATTTTTTTCCTCCCCTTACGTCATTTGTTTCTCTTCACATCTGTAGCAAAGGATCTGATGTCTTCAGGAGAGTATCTAGAAAGAAGAAAATTGATTTGCTAAAGTTCTCTTCTCAAGTAAAATAAATTGTTGAACTTATATGAGTTAAATTTTTCTGTTCTGTTTTTGGTAGTATGAGAAAAATAATGAAGTGACATAGGACCCTAATTTCTGATGCCTTGGGAAGGGAAGTGAGTGTTAATACTGTTATATTACAGCAGAAAAAAATCAAGAGAGTAGTATAAATTATCTTAATTCTGTATACATACTGTAATACTATGGGTTGGTATTAAATCTTTTTTTTTTAAGTTACTGGTAATTTTTATTTCTTAATGAGGGCTTTGTATCCTTTGATGTTATTTTTTGCTATTCTTTAAAATATACATTTTTGGGCTCGGCAGCAAGATGACGACAGGGCAACCTGGCGTCTGAAGCCCTCTGCAAGGGAGATCTACAGTGGGTCTCTGACTCTCGCCCCGGGGGGCTGGGGACCCCAGCATCGCAGCCTGCTGTACAGACAGAGCTCGGCCGCTGCCATGGCAACGACTGGACAGTTTAGACTGCATTCCAAACAGTCCCGCCACCGCCGCCACAACTGCCCCTCCCCCCACCGTTGCTGCTACTGCCGTCGCCATCGCCACTGCCGCCATGGCCTCTGGGAGGGGTAGCATATCGCACCACGTGACCCGAGAAGATCCACAACGAACCGCTTCAGGGAAGATCTGCTGGGATCGCTGCCACCTATCCTGCGTCCGAGACTGTCCTGCCCGCCACGGGTGGGGGTGGGGCTCCTGTTGCCTGCTCGGAGGCAGGCAGCCATCTGTTCCTGTCCGGCCCCACCCCCTCTGGGGCCAGCAGATGAAATAGCACCACCTGCTGGCGATTCAAGGTAACAACACCGAAACGCGAGAAACAAGCTGGATAAAGACATAGACCAAACTGCTCAAGGAAGGTTAATCTGAACTGTCCTTCACAGCAGATCAGGGGCAATTGACTCTAACTGCAAACTAATTTACCAGCTTGAAAAGAAAACTAGAAATCAGACCTGAAAGGACATTGGACTTAAACGAAGGTCTCAGAGTGTGCTTCATTGATTCTATCAGTTTAATGACTTAATTGTATTCCTACTGTATTGTTCCCTTTTTTCTTTTTTCCTTTTCTTCTCTCTGTAAACCATATCTTTGTATAGAGGAACAGCACACTAACAAGGTGGTTGGTTAGCTTGTATATTAGCATCACTATATGTTTTATTTTTGTTTGTATGAGAGTTGGTTCAACTGTAGCTGTGGTCTATTGTTTTTATCTGTTTCAGTATAAGCCTCTCTCTCCATTTGTTGGCACACTAGTTTGTTTCCCCCCTTACTCCTCTATCTCTCCACTCCCCTCTTCAACCCACTATCTGCTCCATTCTCTCCCCTCTGCTAACCACATTTTATTTCAGGGAGTAAACCTACAGCCCCACTGCCCTGGAAAGATTCCAGGGCAGTGGGAAGTGGGTTCCACGTTATTCACACGCCTGTCAGCGAATACCAGGACCTGCAGACAGATTTTGAATCACAGCTCTCCCCTTAAATACATCTCAAAACTGCAAAAAGGACCACCTCCAACCTACAGTGCAACTTCAGAACTGAACAAAATAAGAGGACATACATAAAGAATAGGAGATTGAACAAACAGAAGTAAAACCAATCCCTTTATTCCTGAATAACAGAATTAAAGAAGACGGTGACGTGGAGGGAAGGAAAAAGTAGAGAGGGGGAAAAAAAACGCACAAATGAAGAAAAACCAAAAGAAGAATATAGGTCCTACACAGACCCCTGGGAAATCAGACACTGAGAAAACAGATTCTGGAACACAGACAATGAAGAGTCCCCAGAATGACTGGTTACATGCAACAAACCCAGACATCAAGACATTAATGGAGAGAATTAAAAAAAATGAGGAGAGACAAGAAGAAAATAGGAAGGAGCTGTTGTCAGAAATGACAGCAGGAAAGAATACTGTGATGAAAATGAACAACAGACTAATAAGCATGGAAAGCAGAATCAGCCAAGCCAAAGAAAGAATCTCAGAGCTCGAAGACCAAAGCACAGAACTAACCCAAACTGTCAAAAGCATAGAATAAAAGG
>NW_007066048.1:0-1183 GCF_000164805.1 Carlito syrichta | reverse complement strand
CTTTCATCCTTCTTCACATATGTGCCTTTAACAGGGTTATCCCACCCTACTCTCCTAAGGGTGGGTGTGCCCTTTCTCTGGGGCCTGTGGGGTGGACTGGACTGGACTCATCCCAGGAGGCAGCATCTTCATGCATCCTGATACCATGTGGCATGTGGTCCAGCCTCCCCTTGTACCAAAGGTGCGGTCTCCTGGGACCCATCTCTTGTAACATGGAGCACTGTGGAGAAGAAAAGTTATAGACACAACTCTCCCAAGCAATGCTGGTCTGTCTGGCAGGTGGGCCCCTCTTCTGTCAGCTGGAGAACTTCAGGAAGCCTTCTTAGGGAGTGGCAAGGCCACTGTAGGGGATGGAGTTCCAACAAGAACATCCTGCTCATTTATCTGTAGAGTGCTTACAGCCGGGGGTGTGTCTACCAGCTCTCTGCCAGCACGTGGCTTTGTGGGAAGGTTGACCCCTTCTTGGGGTTGGTTTCTGGTATGGACTGTATTGACAATGTCTGTGCAGACCACATGGACTGTGAGGTGAAGGGCTATGGTGTGGGACAATCAGGCTCCATTCCATCTCCCATTACACTAGGTCACATGGACATCTGAGATAAAGCAGTCATCTGGCTTGTTGGGGATTTTTCAGATTTTAGTACTGAAAGTTCTGAGCCCTCAAACTCCTCCATCACAGCAAGTCAGGACCGCTAGTCACCCTTTGCATTCCAGTCAGTGTGAACTAAGTTCTTAGGGTGTTCCCAAAGAAGTGTCCTTTGCTCATTTGGTTGGCTGCAACCTAATGCTCAGGAGATAACTAAGCCACTTACCTCCCATACATTAATGTCACTTAGACAGCACTCTAGCTTTGAGTCAGGGGTGGAGGACTCTGCCCAGCAGGAGGTTTTTCAGGGCCAGGTACTAGCACCTGCTATAGGAAGAATCCCCCATATGGGTTCATGTGAGGGAGGAAGGGCAGAGAAGGTCACTGAGGGCTGAGCCCAGATATCTATGATGTCTGTCTCTGGTCTCATTGCCTGACATGGAGGAGAGTGTAGGTTTGTTTCTGATCTGAGGTTTAAATGCAGATTCAGTAGCACTGGAAGATAGAGGACCAGGGAGGAAGAGGAGCAGTATGCCCCAGAGTGAAATTCCCTAATCCCAGTCCCGGGTGTCTGAGTCATGGCCCAGGGAGGAGGAA
>NW_007066047.1:0-1274 GCF_000164805.1 Carlito syrichta | reverse complement strand
TGTGGTACATATACATGATGGAATACTATGCAGCCCATAAAAAAGAACTAAATCATGATATCGCAGCAACCTGGATGGAACTAGAGTCTGTAATACTGAGTGACCTCTCGCAGAAACAAAGATCTGAGTATCACATGTTCTCACTCATATAGTGGACCTTGAACATCCAACGTAATACTGTAAGAAAATGACTGACAGTGGTGGGAAACTATGGGGGGGAGGGGAAGGGAGATGGAATTAACAGTAGTAAATATCTGTCTGGGGATGGCGAGACACCTCTTATCAACAAGGGTGCCTGAATGAAGCCTATTTGTATACCTAACCCTTAACTGTACCCCAGAATATCATAATAAAAAATATTGATTAAAAAAAGCATGTATTATGGGGGTACCTAGGGAAGCCCACCTTGTCATGTACCATAAAGTCCCCTGTAGTCAAAAAAGGGAGCATGCATCCATTTTTACCAGAAAAAAATGAACATTTTTAAATGTTTTCTTTTTAAAGAAATAACTGACATCCCTCCCTCCCTTCATATTTGATATCAGCAGCTGCTCAGTACTGGAAATGGTCTGCTCCCTCTGCTTGATTTAGCCAAATTCAGTTTAATGATCAGTCATTTTTCTGTCATTTTCAAATACTTCAGTTAAATGAAATATTTAAGTTAGTAAGTTGAGGCCACTAGATTAAAAAGTTTTTAAAAATTGTTAATTCATGTATGCCAAGAATCTCCTTATCTGGAGCTTACATTAGAAAACTTTTAGATTTAATAACTTTTGGTAGTCAGTTTATCATTTAGAACTTGTGATATGCCCTTAATATTAACCTTGAGAGAAATAGATACAACTTCTTTGCCAGTTGAAGTTCTGTTTTTATTCGACTAAAGTTAAGGAACACAAATGATGGAACAGAATAATTTTGAAATCAACACATAAAATATTACTAATGGAATTTTTCTCAAAAGAATTATTTAAATAGAATGAATATTTTTGGATATTAAAAAATAAGGATGCTCTAACTCCTATAGTTCCCAGATGAGGAGTAATTTTTCAGACTATGATTTGAGATTACCTTTGGCAGAAAAGCAAGGAGACTAATATATCTATAACAAATATGCACTTATAATTTTGTAGTTAATGATTAACATCTCCAGAAAAAACAAAAGAAAAATAGAGTCTATTAATATACACAGGTCACAAAAAATCATTAAATAAGTAAAATGTTATAAATGTTATTTAATTTATCCTTTTTATTTATTGTTTGTTTTTTGCTTGCTT
>NW_007066046.1:2841-3774 GCF_000164805.1 Carlito syrichta | reverse complement strand
TATTGACTCTCAACATATGTCCAGTCTTTCTCCTTCCACTCCCTTGTTAGTCTTTACATGCCATCTTTTTTTTTTTGAGTTGGAGTCTCACTCTGTCGCCCAGACTGGAGTACAGTGGCCGCTCCTGGCCACCGCAGCCTCGACCTGCTGGGCTCTGGCGATCCTTGCGCCTCAGCCTTCCAAGTAGCCGGAATTACAGGTATGCGCTACCACGCCTGGCTGATTTTTTGATTTATTGTAGAGATGAGGTCTCGCTGCCCAGGCAGGTGTCAAACCCACGGGCTCAGGCAATCCACTCACCTCAGCCTCTCAAAGGTGCGGGATTACAGGCTGAGCCACCGAGCCCGGCTCCCTGCCATCTTACAAAACCTTCTTCAAGCCAGGAATTGGCATGATATGAACCGACCATTTATGGGACGAGATGGTCAGCTAGTCTCATTATTGTAATTGCTGCTTGTTCATAATGCAAAGATACCTAAATGATGGCCTATAAAATGACGCAAATGGGGCTAAATTCACAGAATCCATTTTTTCCCCCAGCTGAGAATTTATTGATGTAAACGCCACCAAATAAACCATGTTATCAGTCTGGGCGCAGTGACTCACGCATGTAATCCTAGCACTTAAGGAGGCCAAGGTGAAAGAACTGCTTGAGCCCAGGAGTTCAAGAGCAGCCTGGGCAACATAGCTAGACCTTCTCTCTACAACAAAATAAAAAAAAGTTAGCCGGTGTGGGGTGAAAGTACCTGTGGTCTCAGCTACTCTGGAGGGTTAAGATGAAAAACTCGCCTGAGTCTGGGAGGTCAAGGCGGCGGTGAGCTGTGAGTGTGCCACTTTCCTCTCCAGCCTGCACCACAGAGTGAGACCCCAATTTTTAAAAAATAGGGTGTGATGTGCCCTTCCCCCAGCCCAGGCCCCTAAATCCCCTCCTGC
>NW_007066046.1:0-1268 GCF_000164805.1 Carlito syrichta | reverse complement strand
TGTAGAACATTGGGAAGAAGTCCTTATTGGTGTAACTCAGAGGGTCTTTTAGTAGGTCTCATTACCTTTTTACAGTTCATGTTTCTGACAGAGTCAAGTATCGCCTGCCTAACCGCACTCCCACCTTTCTGTGAGCATCTAAAATCTCACTCTTGAGTGACACCAAAACACACTGATGGGAAGCTCCTTGCCAATGGTGCTCTCCAGCTCCCTTCTTCCTTCCTATATGAGAACATCTGATGGGGAGCTCAGATGACTTCCTTGGACCCACCCGCAGGCACTGTGAGATCAGAGCGATGGGTCTGTATTCATTCTGCCTTCCACGGAAGCTATGACCTAGTCTTGGTGTTTCGGCCTCTGGGGGCCTCCAACTCTTCCTGCAAATGTGAATCCCCACGGGGCAGGGGAATGGAGAAGCTTGTCTCAGGCCCTCTGGAGAGGGAGGGCCACTTCTGTTTTCCAGGGGAAGATGTGTCATGGGGAGCAGAACTGTGGCTGTAGGGGAGGCCAGAGGGAGAAGGCCCTAGAGGAGACCCGCAAGGAAGTGATACTTCCTCCGACTTGAAGGCCGGGGGCCAGATTATTTGCCTGCAGCCCCTCCTTCCTTATCGCCCAGCCCTGCTTTTTCGTCAGGGTTCTTTTACCACTTCCTGCTCTCCCCCATTTTCAGTTTGCCCCAGGGAGGAAGGAGGGAAGAAGAAAGGGGAGAGAAAGGAAATTGTCAAGTCTTCTCTGGAAAACCCACTGTGGTGGCCGCGCATGATGTTTCAACAACAAAAAGTTGTACATTTTGAAATTCCCCATCATGGAAACCGTTACAAAACTCTAAACAGATGTTGTGAAACCTCTCAGTGTTCAGCCAATGTAATAATTTCTCAATTCTAACTACAGTAGGTCAGGTCTGTTGTAAAAGTTACTTAAGTGACAGCTCCTTGTTAAATTCTTGGGATAGACCAGTGGCTGTCAAACTTCTTTGACCCCAATCCATATCAAGAAACATGTTTTACCTGTGCCCAAATACATAGTTATCTGTACGCAGATCAAAAACAAAGGAAAAAAATCTGGTCAACAGGCCTCTCCCACTAACTTGCTGGGGGAATATAGTCTGGGACAGTCATGTATTTGGGGGAAATGTAAACACAAGTGAGTGTGAGATTCCTGTCCTAGAGGGGTTTATTGTGCTCTATTCTCTCTGGGTTGTTCACAAGCCGGAATGCTCATTTGCTGTGATTGTAGGTGGAGCAGTTACTTTCTTGCTTAGGGGATCC
>NW_007066045.1:0-889 GCF_000164805.1 Carlito syrichta | reverse complement strand
GATCCCCGTGCTTTGGAAGGCCGAAGGTGAGTGGATTTCCAGAGCGCGCGGGTTCGAGGCCCGCCTGAGAAACTTGGCAAGACCTCATCTCTACAGAAAATCAAAAATGTACCCGGGCGTGGTAGCGTGTGCCTGTAGTTCCAGCTACTTGGAAGACAGATGTGGAAGGATCGCCGGAGCCCAGCAGGTCGAGGCTGCAGTGGCCGGAAGCAGCCACTGCCCTCCAGTCTGGATGACAGAGTGAGACTCCAACTTAAAAATAAATATAATAAAAAATAAAAAAATATTTTTTCAATATAATCAATGAACTATTTACCTACACTTTCACAGAGCAAAATACCTAGAAGAAGTTTAGAAAACACTAAGTATACCATGTAACAAAAATAAATTAATCAAAAAACTCGTTTGTTTTCTTTTTTATATTTTGCTATTTATCAGAAAAATGAATATCTAAATGAATTGCATACATGTTAAGGTAAATTGCATGCAGAATTATTATTTATAGAGCTTAAAAACATAATGTAGATGTAGGTTCCAGATGAGTGTATATAATTCCATGTTTTCTTTATGAATTTCAATAATACACTACCTACATGTGGTATCTATGGAGAACAAAAATTTAATAAAAATAGATTAATTATAAGCCTCAAATGTAAGAAAATAATAAACGTGGGGGGAATGAGGTGAATATTTTAAAGAAGTCTTCTATTACTTGTACTAAGTGGTGACTTCATGGATTTTCAATTTTTTGTTGTTGTTACCAAGCTGGAGTGCAGTGGCATGCTCACGACCACTGCAGCCACACCAGCTGGGCTCAGCGATCCTTCCACCTCAGACTTCTATTAGCTGGAACTACAGCCACGTGCCACCACACCCAGGTCATTTTTTT
>NW_007066044.1:0-783 GCF_000164805.1 Carlito syrichta | reverse complement strand
GGATTAACGGTAATCAATATCTGTCTGGGGACTGGGGAGCACACCTCACCAACAAGTGTACCTGCACAATAATATTTGTATACCTAACCCTTAACTGTATTCCACAACTTTAAAATAAAAATATATATTATTAAAAAAAACAGCGATAACAAGGCGGGAAATGAAACAGGAGTTAAAAGAATAGTAGAGTGGAAGGCAGGCTGGGATTATCAAGGTTTTCCAGCATCGTCTTGAGAGGCACATGGGTTGAGTTCAGTCTTAGAGGCCTGTTCCATGCAAAAAAGGCAGGGGATAGGCTACGTGGAGACACTCAGAGCCAGATTCGAGCACCAAGGTGGTGACACAATCGACAGACAGTTGAGGGATTGGGAACCTCCCAGGCTGCATTCAATGACTTGAGCAAGCCCAGCTCACATCGTTTATACATTGGCCACCTGGACTGCCACGCATGTCATCGCCAGGAAAGCAAGCAAGCAACGTGCAAAAACAACTCCACGTCATTGAAATCACAGACATGGGCAAAACTGATCATCTTCGCTTGCCTGTCTTCTGCAACAAAACTGATGGATCTTTTTGCTTGGTTTTTGGAAAACAAAGTTTCTTGCTGAAATGAGAGAAGACAGAGAACCTTCACCATCCAGCACCTAAGGGAGGGCAAGAGCCATTTAATGGAAGAGGATCCCCCCAATTTTGAGATAAAATACTATGGAGAGGTTTGAAAGTCTGTGTGTGTGCCCACGTCTCCATGGATGCCATGTGTTGTGTGTCACATCTGCGTCCTTG
>NW_007066042.1:0-729 GCF_000164805.1 Carlito syrichta | reverse complement strand
TCTAACTTGCTAGCTAGGGGACTTAATCATCTGACTTATCTTGTTAGCTAATGAACTGGTTAGATGACTCAACCAGCTGACTTAACTCATTACTTATCTTGCTTGCTAGCTGGCCATCCTGATCATTTAAATCATTGGCTCAATAACTAGCTAGTCTACTCAATCTACTGATTCAATCCATTTGCTAACTAGCGAGCTAGCTGACACAAACAACTGACTTAACCCGTTAGTTTCCTAGCTAACAACCTGACTCAACCTGCTGCCCAAAAGCTTTAGCCAACTAGCTAGCTAGCTGTCTTAACCAGCTGACTAAATTTGAAGCTGACTGAACTAGCTGACTTAGCTAGCTGACTTAATTACTTAGTTATCTGACTTAACTGGCTGACTTAAGTAGTTAGTTAGCTGACAACTACCTGAATTAAGTAGTTTGCTAACTATTTAACTAGCTAAATAATGAGCTGACTTAACTAATTAGCTAACTAGTTAGGTAGCAGACATAAGTAGCTGACATATAATTAGCTATCTAGTGAGCTAGATGACTTAGCTAGCTGACTTAGCTGGCTAGCTCGTTAGCTAGCTGACTTAGCTAGCTGACTTAACTAGTTGGCTAACAAGATAGCTAGCTGAATTAACGAGATGGTTAATGAGTTACATATCTATTTTAGCTTGTTGGTAAACGAGTTAAGTAGATGAGTTATCAAGCTGGTTAACGAGTTAGATACGTGAATG
>NW_007066041.1:0-838 GCF_000164805.1 Carlito syrichta | reverse complement strand
TTTTCTGTGCTGACTCAGAAAGACCATGGGGCATACACTTAAATAAACCCCCACCTGTGGGCCATATAAGCATTGCTTCATCCTATACTGGCCACTTCAGATCATTTCAGGGTAGAGTTGGGTGAGACAGAGAGAGGGCTCCCAGCTGAACAGCTTGTGCTGAATCATTTTCCAGTTGCATTTCCTAGCTCAGCCAAAGATAAACAAATGAGAGGAACCCAAGCCAAAAAGTGCCATTCAGACTGTGATTTGGGTTAATATACTACCCCAGGGTAGCAATGGATTTGTGACTGGACAGACACAGGAAGGAAATGAGGTTATGGAAGCCAAGTGAATTGGTGATGATGTATCATCATTTATAAACAAGCACATTCCTTACATGAATGGGAAGGTGTTTCCGTGGTGAACAAAGAGTCAAATCCTCCTTTGAGGTGTTTTTTTAAAGCATTCAAAAGAATGGAGATCTGGTGGGAACAATGAGAATCTTTAAAGTTTCTGTCTCTAGCCCTGTGAGGGAAAGTAGAGGAAGATGCAATAAACGTCAGCAAGAGAAGACTAATGACCTGAAGTACTTTGAATGTGGTTGACTGCCGGTCTTTCGGGAACAGAACGGTTGGAAGTTTGCTGTTGTTCTGAGTTTCCTCTTTAAGATCGGGGGTAAATTATTTCTTGGGAAGCTACTTCTCACTGTAAGCTCTTTCGATATCTGTGCTGATAATCTAATCTGAATATATTGGGCTTTATTGAGACCTTCCCTTTGAAATGGATTTGCTATCTATTTATTATTAAACTACTATTTGTTTATGTAGAATTTAAAGTGCCTTATCCTTTATGTGGA
>NW_007066040.1:0-996 GCF_000164805.1 Carlito syrichta | reverse complement strand
TTGTAGATGGGCTGGGCATGCTCAAGGCTTGTAATTTCATTCTGCAGGTTTTCTACACCAAGTACACAGGGCCCCTCCTTTCACCAAACAGAGACTTAAGCAGATGAAGACAGTGAAGTACAGTAGAGCATTTTCTAGCACCTCTATTGTGCTGGGTTCTCTTGCCTTCTTCTCAGAGATGGAATTCTGAGACTCACCTCAGCACGAGAAATGGGACCTCCAAATGCCACTGAGCTATGCCTCCTGTGGACTTCTAGCTGTGGCACCCTGTGATATGACATCTCAGGTCACTCACAGTCTCTGAAATGCTTGGTTATGTTCATCCGTACCAGATATATACAAGCTAGAAAGTTATATGGGCAGATTTTGTACAGTACAACTCATTTACTCAAGTTTGATAAGCTGTCTTCCAACTGCATTTTCCAGAACTTCTTTGAGAGCCTTGAAGCTTATAAATCATTCCTGTATCCTTAATGTGTCCCTTTTCAACTTGTGTCTGATCAACACCTGAATTTAAGACTAGAGTCTTCAGAAAATAAATAAATGAGAAAATTGATGCAATAATTCAGGATTTCAGATCATTCCACTGAGGAGAAAGAGGAACTGTAGGCTGGTTTGAGGCTGGACTTTTGGGGGTTTCACGGATTGGGATGTTTTGCTTCCTGACAGTGATTAATGGCAACAGTTGACTCCATACTTCCTGAACTCAGGAGATAGTCTCCTGGGAGGTCCGGCGTCCCCTGCAATGCACAGCATTCCAGGTAGGGCTTGCAGGGAGACCATCTATCTGCAGCCAGGCAGGAGGAAAGAGATAATAGTGACACTGAAAAATTAAAAATGGTATTTATCACCGCTCCTGTGTCACCAACCTGTTATTTTATTGTTTTCAGAATAATGGGATTTATTAAGGCCATTTATCTTCAAGTTTCATGGAAAATTGTGTATTTGAATGATGATTTTCGTGCCCAGATATCCGGCAAGCATGAGTGCCTGAAA
>NW_007066039.1:4344-5803 GCF_000164805.1 Carlito syrichta | reverse complement strand
TAATAAAGCAATGATAACAAATTTTTGTAATAGATAACAAATCAGTGACAATATACACCATAGTTAAGATTTTTCTTTCTCTTTTGTATTATAAATATGTAGGGTACAATTCAGGTTTAGGCATACAAACGTTGATTATGCAGTTACCCTTGTTAATGAGGTAAGGATTTTTCAAATAATGTGTTCTGAAATCAGTAAAGTTTATTAAAAACAAAAAATCATTAAAAAACTGGTTTTACATTACAAATGTTAGTATATTTTAATTTTTCAAAAATCTGTATTTTCCCACATTAGGAGCTTTACAGGGGAAAGTCATGTAATATTTTAAGTAGCTGATTAAAAACAACTGATACAATTTAACCTTTATTATAATTAAATAATGCTTATTAAGCCAGGAATAGAACTTTTCATAATTGATAAATAATATCTGAAGTTATTATGTATAAACTCTTTAGCCCACTCGGAATTAAATTATAGTTTTACCATATTACTTTGGAATAATTACTTAACATTGTTGTGCCAAAAATTCTTCACTTAAAAGTCCCATAATTTTATACATAAATTACTTTGAAATGTGTCTAAATAGCTAAAAAGTACTAAATCCATTCTAAAACTGCCAACCATACGGTAAAGTGAAGCCTGTGGTAGTTGTGAGTGTGCCACTGCACTCCAGCCTGGGCAACACAATGAGCCTTCCACTCAAAAAAACAAAAACTAGTAACTCGTAAACATTTTTGTTTGTTTGTTTAGCAATGATGATACCTTGAACATTTTGAGAAATAGAGACTGAAATTCATTGTGCCTTGATATCATGGTGGCCAAAGTGAAGAGATTGATTTGGCAGGGAACAGAATTCTCAGGCATTTGGGGTCTTATAGCGGTTGTTTCTCAATGCAAATCAATAATTTATTCATAAAGATATAGTTTCCAAATTTGCAGTTTTTTTTTTATTGGTGCAATTTTCTTAAGCTTGCATTACTGTTGGGCCCTCACTTAAAAATGGAAAGATCAGATAATAGCAAATAATCACTATACTGTTATCACTAGCTCTCCTTCAACTCTTAAATTGAGGCACAAAAAGTTTACTTTATTAAAATCAGGATGTATGCCACACATTGAGGAAAAAAGGAGGGGAGAAGGGAAGGACTGATAGAAAGAATGCATCTTAAAGTTTGACTTGGGAATGATATCTCAGAATTGGGATGCCTTTGGCAATTCAACACCTTTGACTAATAGTTTGAGTTAATCAATCAGTGACCTGTATTCAGTATTCCTTCCAAGTCTTGTAGTGTTTTACCTAAATGCTTTTCCTAAAAGAATCGATTTGTTTGAAGGAAGTTACCAATGTTCACAGTTTAGCCATCATTTTAGTACTCATTCCATTAACAGTTAACTTAGTAGTATTTAAACGTTCCTGCATTTTTTACTCTATGTAATATCTTGATGCCTTAGAAAGATA
>NW_007066039.1:1738-2853 GCF_000164805.1 Carlito syrichta | reverse complement strand
CATCCGACTGCACTTTCCCCACACCAATAGCTGGCAAACATTTACTTCTGTGAGTAAACTCAGTAGTTCCATCTGTAGCCAGCAACTTGGTTTTGTTTTTTTGTTTTTTGATTTGGAGTGTCACTCCATCGCCCCAGGCTGGAATGCAATGTCACGCTCATGGTGATCCTTTCGCCTCAGTCTTCCAGGTAGCCAGAACTCCAGGCGTGAGTCACCACACGGGGCTAATTTTTTATTTATTGCAGAGTCATTTTTTTGCCAAGTTGCCCAAGCTGGTCTCGAACATGCGGACTCAGGCGATTCACTCGCTTCGGCCTCCCAAAGTGCTGGGTTGACAGGCTGAGCCACCAAGTCCTGCCAGATACTTGGTTTTTAAAATTATTTACACAGATTACTTTCTTCATTCTGTTGTTGAAGCAGATTATTTTCCTCATTCTGCTAAATAAGTTAACATATGTAACACATTTTGACCAGTGCCTGGTGTATAGTAAGCAATATAGAATGTAATGGGTTATATTTTTTTCTCAAAAGGAAACTTGGCTCTTTGAAGATTTTTAAGATGAGACAATATAGCTACCTTTCTAGATTTAAAACATTGTACTCACTCTAAAACATATTATTTAAAATATACAAGTCAACCGGGCTCGGTGGCTCAGCTTGCAATCCTGCCCTTTGGGAGGCTGAGGTGAGTGAGTTGCCTGAGCCCGCGGGTTCGAGACCTGCCTGGGCAACTTGGCGAGACCTCATCTCTACAATAATTAAAAAATTAGCCGGGCATGGTAGCGCGCGCCTGTAGTTCCAGCTACTTGCAAGGCTGAGGCGGAAGGATCACCGGAACTCAGCAGGTCGAGGCTGCGGTGGCTGGGAGTGGCTACTGCATTCCATTCTGGGTGACAGAGTGAGAGTCCAACTCAAAAAAAAAGAAGATATTTTATCTACATTATACAACAGGGAAAACATAAATACCTATATGTTCAAAGATTATGTAGTAGTCTTCAACTAACAACAAAAACTTCAGCTAACAACAAAATAGCTGTTTATATGGTCATTAAAATGTTTTCTGAGAATTGTTAATGACATGGAGGTAAACTCAGGATACAATGTTAAATAACATG
>NW_007066039.1:0-861 GCF_000164805.1 Carlito syrichta | reverse complement strand
CGCTCTGGTGATCCTTCTGCCTCAGCCTTCCAAGTAGCCAGAATTACAGGCATGCAAGGACTATGATAATGATGCATCTCCAGATCATAAAAATATGTATAGAAAATAAAAAAACTGAGTAAACATAAGACATTGTTCATGTTTCTTTCTGAGACACTCAATTTTTGTGGTGTGCCCAGTATACCCAGGCAAGTCACCTTTCTGTAATTGGTGCTTCTTCTTGATTTTACTCTAGGCAGCAAAATCCAGGTTTTAGTAAAAGGAAGCATCCTCCAGAGTATTTATATTGTAACAATACTCACAGGCACTCTATTATTTTCCATTTTTATTTTAGATTCAGGAGGTACATGTGCATGCTTTGTTACATAGACATATCGTAGAGTGGTGGGGGTGGGGTCTCAGGTGGTCCATTCCCCAGAGAGTGAACATTGTACCCAATAAGTAATTTCTGATTCCCAATCCCTTTCCCCACCTCAAAATTTAAAATGTGAAAGTCAAACAACTAAAACTATTTTAAGAAATAATGCATATAAAGCATGAATATATTGTTAGCTAGACTTCAGCCTTAATAGTGGAATACTTTAAATAAATTGCATGTAAACTGAATTTTTGTAAAGTGAATTTTAAATTAAGTTGTATTTTGAATCATTAAAGGAAATTGTTATTTCAATAAATAGGATTATTTACTAAGAACTGAACTCTCCAAGTACAGATATAAAACATTGAATTTACTTAAGACAGGGCATGCATGTGTTATTAGTAAAGCACAGATGATATGTAATATTGTGATCAATTTGTTTTTTGTTTTCATGTCCCAGCTATATCGATAATTCTGGAAACTTTAGGTTGGAGGAAATGGGT
>NW_007066038.1:0-932 GCF_000164805.1 Carlito syrichta | reverse complement strand
ATATTCCCAACTGACTACATGAGCCCAGAACTACTCTGATAGCAAAACAAGACAGACACACGCAAAGTAAAAACAAAGAATACCACAGACCAATATCACTGATGTACACAGGCATGACAAAGTCTTAGCGAAAACCAAGTTAAACAGAACACTGCTTTTGTGCCTATTGTTAGAAATAGCAATTGAGGTGATTTTGGCCTTTTCTATATTCATTAGTAAAGGGGTATAAGTTTCTTCATTATATTCTCTAAGTTTGCAATCATATAACCTTAAGTTTTTAATGGAGGAAGCATACCAAAATCATAATAAAATTGCTCTTTTTATGCTTACTGTCTGACTAAAGATACGAAATGTCTGGCATTTAGCTGAAGGTAAATATTAACTTAATTATCAAGGTATAGTATTTTAACCTCATTTTAGCCTATTTGCCTGTATTTCCAAAAACGTGGCTTGTTTTACTTCTTTTATCGCAGTATAGGAGGTCATATCATGGTAAGCATGAATTTGGTTTTGAGAAAAATTTGGTTTCCTACATGCAACCATGTGAATGTACGTTATTCATATTTCGTCATTTTCTGATGACTCTCAAATATGTTTTTGAAACTCGTGGATGAACATTTGTACGGTTTTGAGAACGTAGCTCTGAAACTATGATGTCATAACTATTATAGTCCATCTCTTTTCTTTACATAGGGGATGATTTCTCTCAAATGTATTCCTAAGATTGCAGTTTCTATACTGTAGGCTGTTAGCACATGAACAGCTAACCCCACAGTGTTTCACAATTGTAAAGCCTAACTCACACTTCTAACAGTATAAACACGCGCAATGCCTCTTTCTTCATGATTTTTCCAACATTATTCACGTTCCATTTTTCAATGTTTTTTAAAATTTTATTTTGTGGCTTGATTGTTAGAGTCAGAGTCTAACTG
>NW_007066037.1:0-954 GCF_000164805.1 Carlito syrichta | reverse complement strand
AAATGGGCAATAGCATACAGGCAGGGTGGCTCATGCCAGTAATCCCGCATTTGGGAGGCTAAGGTGGGAGAATTATTGAGTTCAGGAGTTTGAGGCCAGCCTGGGCAGCATAGTGAGACTCATCTCTACAAAATAAAAAATATAGAGAAATTGGCCAGGCATGGTGGTGCAAACCTGTAGTCCCAGCTACACGGGAGACTGAGGCAGGAAAATCTCTTCAGCCCAGAAGATTGTTGCTTCGGTGATCCATAATTGTGCCCCTGCACTCCATGCTGGGTGATAGAGTGAGACCCTGACTTAAGAAAGAAAGAAAAAGGTGATATAATGTACTGGGGGGAAGTTACATTACATTGAGCACTAAAGTAGACGGTTGAACACATACAGACAGTTATTTTACAAGGCAAAAATAAATGCTAAGAAGGATATGTGTTCATTACATCTTTGTCTCTCAGTTTCAACACCCTGTCTTCTGCAGTACGGAGCCAGGACTTTGCAAATCTCATCTCTCCATTGTTGCCTCTTCCTTCCTGGCCAGATCCCTTCCCATCACCCTCAGTGTTGCCACAACCACGTGACATCAACAGGCAAAAGCTTGTCCAGTTTTCCTGGTGTCCAATGCTCACCAAGCCGGGTGTTCAGGCTCCTCTGTGAGCCCAGATTCAGCCAAGTGCATACCCATCCCACAGGTTTGAGTCTCAGGTCTGTGGGTTCCTCCCCTGTGTCCTCCCTCTTTTTTCATCCCCTGTGGGGTGGAAACTGCTACCTCTATTTGCCTCTGCAATACCTTCCTGTTCTCTTTTTGCCTTTTCAGTGAACTAGCTGAAAATTCATCATAACATGTTAGTTTGCTCAGGTTGTTGTATCAAAATGCCACAGACTTAGAGGTTTAAGGAACAGAGGTGTCTTGTCTGGCAGTTCTGGTGGCAGGAAATCCAAATCAAGGTGTCAGCAGGG
>NW_007066036.1:0-771 GCF_000164805.1 Carlito syrichta | reverse complement strand
TCTTTCTATATTTTTTACAGATTGTGTTAATTCCATGCTTTTGTAGTCAAGCTCTGAGTTTCTTTCATCTGCTTCCTATACTTGTGATCTTGTTATTTATTTACTGGATAACATTTTTATATTGTTGTATTCTGGGGCCATTCCTTGGTGATTTCCATTGTTTAGGCTTACGTCTGATTTTTTAAGTATTGTCTCTTTGAAACATGCGGAATTATCTGTGTTCTGCATTTTTCCTGATTTGTGACAGATTTCTTTCTTTGCTCTTTAGTTCCATTATTCAGTGGCAGTGGGAAGGGCTTTCACTTCTGATCCTTGTTCAGCCTTCTATTCTTCCATAATCAAGGCTCTGAATTTGTTCTATTTTGAAACAAGGAACTGATCTCTTGGGCAGTTTCCTCATCCTTTTCTGGTCACGCCCTTTGTCCCATGACTGAATCAGGGTAGAGTTGGATGCCTGAGACTTGACTGACTGCATCATGATTACAGAACTAAATATTTTATAAAATGTAAAGGTATATCATAAATTTTTGGCATCCTCAAGAGATAATTTGCAAATATTTGTAAGAAAAGTTCTATGATTTGTTTTCAAAAATAATTTAGTTGTTTTAATTGTATAATTAATGTAAAATATATTTTAATGTTTATAAATATACTTTTATGTTTTCAACATGAGCTTCACATATGTGTTTCTGAGATGAACTCCTGAAGCACCTGATGCAAATACTTAAACTTTATAAATTAAATCAAACTGCCGAAGAATACCTACAAAAG
>NW_007066035.1:0-1324 GCF_000164805.1 Carlito syrichta | reverse complement strand
TGAACAATTTGGATTGTCACAAATGCATACATGATGTAGCCACTAGAGAAATCATAATATACAATGTTCTAGCACCGTACATCCCTATCGCAGTCCATTCTTCTTTCTAACTTTGGCTTCTGATATTCACTGATCTGTTTTGTGTCTTACTGATTTTGTGATTTAGAATCTTATGTAATTTAATAAAAAAGTTGTTTTTATGTCTGGCATCCTTTAGTGAACTTACCACTTAAGAATCATTTGTGGGCCAGGCTCAGTGGCTCAGCCTGTAATCCCAGCACTTTGGGAGGCCGAGGCGAGTGGATTGCCTGAGTCCTAGGGTTTGAGACACACCCAGGCATCTTGGCGAGACCTCGCATCTATAATAAATCAAAAATAGGACGGGCATGGTAGGACGCGCCCGTAGTTCCAGTTACTTGGAAGGCGGAGGCGGAAAGAATGCTGGACCCAAAAGGCCAAGGCTGTGATGGCTGAGAGCATACCACTGCATCCAGTCTGGGTGACAGAGTGAGAATCCAACTCAAAAAAAAAAAAAAGCAGAATCATTTATGTTGTGATGAGCATTATTATTTCCTTTTTTCCTAAACTCCTGAGTACTATTTTATCATATGATACAGGTTGGATTCAGTGACTTATGACTGCAACTCCAATATTATGGGAGTCTTATCTAGGAGAATTGCTTGAGGCCAGAAGTTTGAGACCAGACTGATAAGCGTAGCAAGATCCCATGCCTGGAACACACTGGCACCTCTAGCTGTTCAGAAAGCTGAGAAAGGAGGATCGTTGAGCCCAAGAATCTGAGAATGAAACCACGACTGCAAGCCAGACAGGGCAACAAAATGAGACCCTGTCTATAAAACACAAAATATGTTGATCTACAGGAGATAAACCTTGAATTAGAAAACTTGAATCTCTTATAATGGACAGTAAGCCCATCTGCTCTGCCTTAGAGTGAGACATTTAAAAAAATATACTAGGCATTTAGGATTTCTGCATTTTGTTCTGGAGTGAGACACTGTCTCTTTATTTTAAAGCTATAAACAGACTTATTATTTGCTACTTAGGGAGGAAAAGTCTGTATCACCAAAGCTGTTGTCTATAGAAACATTGTTGAAAACAACAAAAACCAGTGTGCCTTACAAGATATGTGAAAGCATAAGAGACCAATGAGAAAGAAAATTTTATCTGCTAGCATTATCTACTAGTTCCAACTTTTCTGTATAATTTCTAAAGCTGTTTATTGATTTTTGTCCTCTCTATAGATCATATGTGTCTGATTTTTTGAAACGCAGGTGATTTTTGATTAGATGTTAGATTTAATTTA
>NW_007066034.1:0-770 GCF_000164805.1 Carlito syrichta | reverse complement strand
ACATTCTAACCTATTGGGGCTTTGAATTTTTACGGTTCCCCATTGTGCTTAATTCTGAATAGAAAATCACACACACACACACACACACACACACACACATAGGGAATTGAGGAGGAGATACAAAAATTAAACCCTAACTCTATTCCAAATCCCACTTTTAATTACACATAATACTGTCCTGTCTGTCTTGGACAGACTTTGGCTACGCATTGTGATTTTTATTACAATATCTGGCATATTTCCTCCAAGTTCTGTTTCATACCAGTACCCTGTCTACAGCTCCTTCTTATGTACATAGACTGATTCAAAATTGCACAGTTTGTATCTTTATCTGCATACAGTGACAGAAGAACTTCCACTTTACAGAAAGGAATCACATTAATAGCCCTTGCTGCTCAAGAAGCAATTGGGTATTCTCTGCAGACTCATTCAATTTCCAGTCGAAATCTTATTCTCTGAAACATAGAGAAATCTAGTTTAATTAAATTAACAATAAAATTAGTTAAGGATTCAGGATGTGTCTGAGTTAGTACCAGCTACATCAGTTAGGTAAACTTTAGGTATTTTTTTTTGTTTATGAAAACTCATGTGTGCCTGGAAATGCTAAGTGTTCCTGTGCGTAAACCTTATTCATAATTTGCTGCAATGTCTGTGTAACACAAAGTCGCTAGTTGTGAGATACACATACACACACATGTATATATGAAAATTGCATATGTGCATATAGAAACATATGTTAAGTGTCTTTCTAAAATTTTGAAGGAACTATG
>NW_007066033.1:0-714 GCF_000164805.1 Carlito syrichta | reverse complement strand
CAATACCAGATTTCAAACTTTACTATAAAGCTACAATCATCAAAACAGCTTTGGTATTGGTACAGGAACAGGCATATAGATCAATGGAACAGAATTGAGATTCCAGAAGCAAAACCTCAATTTCTCAACCAACTCATCTTCGACAAAGCCCCCACCACCTACCAATGGGGAGAGGAAAACCTATTCAGTAAATGGTGCTGGGAAAATTGGCTGACCACATGCAGAAGATTGAAACAGGACCCCTATCTATCCCCATGCACAAAGGTTAACTCCAAATGGATCAGAGACCTAAATGTAAAACCTCAAACCATAAGAACCTTAGAAAAGGAAGGAAATACTCTCATGGAAATCGGAACTGGCATTCAATTTCTGTACAAAACCCGAAACCCACAGGACTTAAGAGAGAAGATAGACAAATGGGACCTTATTAAACTGACAAGCTTCTGCAAAGCCAAAGAAACCATCAAGAGAGCAGGGAGACAGCCTACAGACTGGGAAAAAGTCTTTGCCAACTCTAGGTCTGACAAAGGCTTAACATCCTGGATCTACAAGGAACTGAAGCGTACTGAAAAGAAGAAAACAAACAACCCCATTATAAAATGGGCAAAAGACATGAACAGACACTTCACAAAAGAAGACATTCGAGCAGCCAACAAACACATGAAGAAATGCTCAACCTCACTAATCATCAGGGAGATGCAAATCAAAACCACA
>NW_007066032.1:0-869 GCF_000164805.1 Carlito syrichta | reverse complement strand
CTACAGAATATAGCAAAACAAGTATGAAGATGAAAGTGTACAACAAATAATATCTACAAAAAAAAAAAAGATTCAAATCAACAACCTAACTATGCATCTTAAAAAACAAAAAATAAAATAAAAAAATAAAAAGAGAGCAAACCAAACCCCAAATTAGTAGAAGAAAAGAAAATAATGTTCAGACCAGAAATAAGTGAATTTGATACTAAGAAAAGATACAAAAGATCAACAAAGTAGAATGTTAGGTTTTCAAAAAGGTAAACAAATTTTATAAATCTTTAGCCAAACTAAGAAAAAAAGAAAAAGAAACCAAATAAATAAAATCAGAGATAAAAAAGAAAACATTACAACTGATACCACAGAAATACAAAGGCTCATTAGACATTATTAGGAGTAAGTATGTCTATGTCAAAAAATAAGAAAACTTAGAAGAAATGGATAAAGCCCTGAACACATACAACCTACTAAGATTGAACTAGTAGGAAATAGAAAACATGAACAGACTAATAATGAATTACAAGATCAAGACAATAATAAAAATCTCCCATCAAAGAAAAGCCTAATGAAATCACTGTTGAATTCTACTAAACATTTGAAGAACTAATACCAATTCTACTCAAATTATTTCAAAAAACTAAAAAGAGGGGAATACTTCCAAAATCATGCTACAAAACCAGCATTATTCTAAAATCAAAACCAGACAAGAATACAACAAAAAAAAGAAAACTACAGGCTGATATTTCTGATGAATAAGATGTAGAAATCACCCACAAAACACTAGCAATCTGAATTCAAGATCAAATTTTAAAACTCATTAACCATGATCAGGTAGGATTCATTCAAGAGCTGCAAGGATGGTTCAATATAGA
>NW_007066031.1:2232-4285 GCF_000164805.1 Carlito syrichta | reverse complement strand
GTTCTTCAGGGTATATTCCCAGTAGGGGGATTGCAGGGTCATATGGAAGGTCAATTTTAGAGCTTTTAGGAATCGCCACACTGCTTTCACAGAGGTTGCACTAGTTTACACTCCCACCAACAGTGTAGAAGTGTTCCCTTTTCACCACACCCTCTCCAGCAGCTGTTATTTTTTGAGTTGTTGATAATTGCCATTCTGACTGGAGTTAGGTGGTATCTCAGTGTGGTTTTGATTTGCATCTCCCTGATGATTAGTGAGGTTGAGCATTTCTTCATGTGTTTGTTGGCTGCTCGAATGTCTTCTTTTGTGAAGTGTCTGTTCATGTCTTTTGCCCATTTTATAATGGGGTTGTTTGTTTTCTTCTTTTCAGTACACTTCAGTTCCTTGTAGATCCAGGATGTTAAGCCTTTGTCAGACCTAGAGTTGGCAAATACTTTTTCCCAGTCTGTAGGCTGTCTCCCTGCTCTCTTGATGGTTTCTTTGGCTTTGCAGAAGCTTGTCAGTTTAATAAGGTCCCATTTGTCTATCTTCTCTCTTAAGTCCTATGGGTTTCGGGTTTTGTACAGGAATTGGATGCCAGTTCCAGTTTCCATGAGAGTATTTCTTTCCTTTTCTAAGGTTCTTATGGTTTGAGGTTTTACATTTAGGTCTCTGATCCATTTGGAGTTAACCTTTGTGCATGGGGATAGATAGGGGTCCTGTTTCAATCTTCTGCATGTGGTCAGCCAATTTTCCCAGCACCATTTACTGAATAGGTTCTCCTCTCCCCATTGGTAGGTGGTGGGGGCTTTGTCGAAGATGAGTTGGTTGAGAAATTGAGGTTTT
This sequence comes from Carlito syrichta, assembly GCF_000164805.1. Lineage (NCBI taxonomy): Eukaryota > Metazoa > Chordata > Mammalia > Primates > Tarsiidae > Carlito > Carlito syrichta. The sequence continues at coordinate 3,460 of NW_007066031.1, read as the reverse complement.
GTTTCTGGAATCTCAATTCTGTTCCATTGATCTATATGCCTGTTCCTGTACCAATACCAAGCTGTTTTGATGATTGTAGCTTTATAGTAAAGTTTGAAATCTGGTATTGTGATACCACCTGCTTTATTTTTTTTAGCTGAGGATTTGTTCTGGCTATTCTTGGATGTTTGTGTTTCCATATGAATTCCTGTGTTGTTTTTTCTAGGTCTGAGAAGAATGTTGTTGGTAATTTAATGGGTATTGCATTGAATTTGTAGATTGCCTTAGGTAAGATGGACATCTTCACAATGTTGATTCTTCCGATCCATGAGCATGGGATATTTTTCCACTTGTTCATGTCACCTTTGATTTCTTTGAGCAGTGTTTTGTAATTTTCATTGTAAAGGTCTTTCACGTCTCTGGTTAGGAAGATGCCAAGGTATTTCATTTTTTTTGTGGCTATTGTGAATGGAACTGTGTTTTTTATTTGGGTTTCTGTTTGTTTATTATTGGTGTAGAGAAATGCGATTGTCTTTTGTACATTTATTTTGTATCCTGAGACTTTGCCAAAGGCTTTTATCAATGTAAGGAGACCTTTGACAGATTCTCTTGGGTTTTCAAGGTACACCATCATGTCATCTGCATAGAGAGATAACTTGACTTCCTCTTTTCCATTTGAATACCTCTGATTGCCTCCTCTTCTCTGATTGCTTTAGCCAGGACTTCCAATACTATGTTGAACAGGAGGGGAGAGAGTGGGCATCCTTGTCTAGTTCCAGTTTTCAGGGGAATTGGTTCCAATTTTTGACCATTTAGGAGTATGCTGGCTGTGGGTTTCTCGTAGATGGCTTTTACTATTTTGAGGTATGTTCCCCGTATGCCTAGATGTTCAAGGGTTTTTATCAAGAAGGGGTGCTGGATTTTATCAAAAGCTTTTTCTGCATCTAGTGATATGATCATGTGGTTTTTGTTTTGACATCTGTTGATGTATTTAATTACATTTATGGTTTTACGAATATTGAACTAGCCTTGCATGCCAGGAATGAAGCCTACTTGGTCATGATGGATGATTTTTGAGATGTATTGCTGAATCCGGTTTGCTAGGATCTTGTTGAGAATTTTAGCATCTATGTTCATCAAAGATATTGGCCTGTAGTTCTCTTTCTTTGTTGGGTCTTTACCTGGCTTGGGTATCAATGTGATGTTGGCTTCATAAAATGATTTGGGGAGAGTTCCATCTTTTTCAATC
>NW_007066031.1:0-2212 GCF_000164805.1 Carlito syrichta | reverse complement strand
AATGTCTTGTAGAATTCTGCTGGAAAGCCATCTGGACCAGGGCTTTTTTTTGTAGGAAGTTTTCTTATTACGTGGTCGATTTCCTTGATTGTTATTGGTCTATTAGGGTCTCAATTTCTTCTTGTTCCAACCTAGGTAGGTTGTGTGATGTCAGAAAGTCTTCCATTTCCTTTCTGGTTTTCAAGTTTGTTTCCATACAAGTGTACGTAGTAGTCTCTAATGATCTTTTGTATTTCTTCAGGGTCAGATGTGACTTCATCTTTTGTGTTTCTGATTATGCTTATTTGTTTTTTTTCTCGTTTTTTCTTGGTCAGTCTAGCTAGGGGACCATCAATCTTGTTTACCCTTTTGAAGAACCAGCTTTTTGTTTCATTGATTTTTTGTATTATCTTTTTGTCTTCTATGTCCTGGATTTGGGCTTTTATTTTGGTGATCTGGATTCTTCTGCTGAAATTAGGGTTTTTGTGGTCTTGCTTTTCCAGCTTCTTTAGGTGGCTTGTTAGGTTGTCAATTTCTGTTCTTTCCATTTTCCTCATGTGTGTTTGTAGGGATATAAATTCCCCTCTTATTACAGCTTTTAAGGCATCCCAGAGATTTTGGTAAGATGTTTCTTTATTTTCATTTGTTTCCAGGTATCTTTTGATCTCTATTTTGATGTCATCATTGACCCAGGAGTTATTTAGCATCATGCTGTTTAGTGTCCATGTCTTTGTGGGTTTTGGGGGGACTTTGTTGGTGTCAATGTTTATTTTTATTCCACTGTGGTCCGAAAAGGTGCATGGCAGAATTTCAGTCCTTTTAAATTTACTTATACTTGATTTGTGTCCAATTATGTGGTCGATCTTAGAATATGTTCCATGTGGTGATGAGTAGAATGTGTATTCTGTGGTCTTTGGATGGAGTGTTCTATTGGTCCAGAGTCTCATTGAGGTTCCGGATCTCCTTGCTGATTTTTTGTCCTGATGATCTGTCTAAGGTTGTGAGTGGTGTATTAAAGTCCCCAGTTATTATGGTGTTAGAGTCAATGTCTTTCTTTAGTTTTCCTAGAAGTTGCTTTATGAATGTTGGTGCGCCTATGTTGGGTGCATATATGTTTAGGATAGATATTTCTTGTTGATGGAGTGAACCTTTTATCATTATGTAGTGGCCCTCTGTATCTTTTTTAATTTTTGATAGCTTAAATGGTATTTTGTCTGAAATTAGGATCGCGACTCCTCCTTTCTTTTGTGTTCCATTCGCCTGAAAATTTGTTTCCCATCCTCTTACTTTGAGTCTGTGTATGTCCTTTCCAGTGAGATGGGTCTCTTGAAGGCAGTATATTGTTGCCTGGTGATATTTTATCCATTTTGTCATTCTATGTCTTTTCAGTGGTGCGTTTAGTCCATTCACATTCAGACTAATTATTGAAATGTGAGAGTTCATCCCTATCATGGAGTTCTTATTGAGTTATTCTTCTTCCACTTGGTTTTTTCTTTTTTTCTTTTTCTTTTTTTTTTTTTTTTTGTCTTTCTTTTGCTTTTGGGGTTGGTTCGTGTATATTTTATTCTTTTCCCTGTACTCTTGTGAAGAACGTTGTTCTTTTTTCCTTTTCTTCTGTGTTAGTACTTTCTTAAGTGTTTCATGTAGAGATGGTTTTGTGGCTGCATAAGTTCTTAGGGATTGGATATCTGGGAAAGATTTTAATTCTCCCTCACTGATGAAGCTTAGCTTGGCTGGGTAGGTTATTCTTGGTTGAAAGTGTTTATCCTTTAGGACTTTGAAGATAGGGCTCCAAGCTCTCCTAGCCTGCAGGGTTTCTGCAGATAAATCTGCTGCTATTCTGATTGGTCTTCCATGGTGGGTGATCTGGTCTTTTTCTCTTGCTGCCTTTAGGATTTTTTCTTTTGTGCCTACTTTATTTAGGCGAATTATTATGTGTCTAGGAGTTGGTCTTCTCATTTGTTGTCTTGCGGGGGTTCTCTGAATCTCTTGTGTTTGAATTTTTGTATCACTGATTAGATAAGGGAAATTTTCTTGAATGATCTCGTGGAAAGGTTGTTCCAATGTGGTCTCTGTTTCTCTTTCTGCCTCAGGGAGTCCGATTATTCTTAGGTTAGGCCTCTTGAGGTAGTCACTCATCTCTTAAAGGTTTTGTTCTTTCTTTTTTAGCTTATTTTCTGTGTTTTTAAGAGTTTGGGTTATTTCTATATTTTGGTCCTCAAGCTCGAGATTC
>NW_007066030.1:0-726 GCF_000164805.1 Carlito syrichta | reverse complement strand
TGTTTTCTGAGTTGTTTTTGAGTCTGGAAGGCCTGGTACCAGGACTTTGAGCAGGTACCAGGTCCCCGACCCTTGCTAGGAGTCTTCCAAGACAACACCGGAAACCCGAGAGACCCAGAAAGCCATCCGAACAAAGGGCGGTCCAAGAGCGTACATTCAAATATGTGTGTGTGGATGAAAAATAAAAGGGGATGACTCACCAAAGGCGCAGAAAGGCATAACGTAGCTGTTGGAGTTTCAAGGTCCTTCGTGGAGTTACTTTGCCAGTCAGAGAGGAAAAGAGTAAAGAAACCAAGCACTTTGTCTCCCACCCTTACAGGCTCTGGCGGTTCGAACTTTCCTTTGGGGACTTTCTTGCCTCCCTAGGGAGTAGCCCTAGGTAGAGACCGTCAGTTGTCCTCCGAGATGCAGCTCGGTCCACGGGGAAACTCCGAAATCTTGGCTAGAAGGAAGCAAAGATTTAACCTTAGTGCCTCACCCAGTCAGGCCACAGCGGTCTGAAGTCTTTCCCTGGAGCTGCATGCTGAAGTGTAGCCTCAGCTAGAGCCTTCAATTGCCACCAGGTTCCAACACAGTCCACAGAGGGCCACCAGATATGAGAGAGAGAGAGAGAGAGAGATCTCGGACTCGGTGGAACCTCTAAAAATGTTAGGGAACGGACGGACCGGGTGAGGGTCGAGAGATGCAGGGAGGCGCGCAGCACTGGCGGGGCTGGCAAACCGGAGG
>NW_007066029.1:1571-2508 GCF_000164805.1 Carlito syrichta | reverse complement strand
GAGGCCAAGGCCAACAGGATGGCCTGAGTTTGGGGGTTTGAGATCAGTCTGGGAAACCTAGTGAAGAAAGAAAAGAAAGGAAGAAAGGAAGAAAGAAAGAATGAAAGAAAGAAAAAGAAAGAAAGAAAGAAAGAAAGATAGAAATCTATTATCCTGCAAACATTCTGACCTCAATTCTTCACCCCCACCACTCCACATGTTAGGGACCCCCCAATCTCGGCACCTTCCAGTCCTAATGCCCCCAAATGGTTGCCCCCACTTTGTTGCGGTAGTTTTCAACCCTCACTGGCCGGGTTCCTGCCACCTCTCCACTCTGAGGTGAGAAATGTTCCCAGGAAGGCCATCACTCTGACTCAAAAATGAGAACCTTACGCCAAGAAAGGCTGGCAACACATCCCTCACCCAAGGACATCTCTTCCCCCAAGTCCCACTTTTTCTGGCTCTAAAATCAGTCATCCTTTGAACACACGATGCTCAGTTGAAAATCTGTGTACGATTCTGATGTTTTTGGAGACAGGGTTTGCATCTGTGGCCCAGGCTGTGTCCCGGGGACATGACAGTCATTCACAGCCAGCCTATAAATCGGGACTCCAGCGATCCTCCCACCTGAACCTTTCAAGTGGCCAGGACAATGGGCACCATGAACCCAGACTCCCTGATTGAATGGATGTGGAGGTCTCCCGGCATGGCACGGGCTAGCCTTGAGCTCCTGGGTTCCAGACATCTTCCTGCCTCGGATGACCAGAGTGCTGGGATTCCACTTGTGGGCCCCCCTTGCTAGCCTTCTGGTTTGTTTTTGATGAACGATTGAGGCTGGGATCAGGGGCTTAACCTCATCATCACAGCACTTTGGGATGCCAAGGCCAGTGGCTGGACCCAGCCTGTGTCCGAGATGCACCTGGGAAACTCAGCGAAACCCTCCTCTCTACCCTCCATT
>NW_007066029.1:0-756 GCF_000164805.1 Carlito syrichta | reverse complement strand
CTGGACTAAACACACCACTGAAAAGACATAGAATGACAAAATGGATAAAATATCACCAGGCAACAATATACTGCCTTCAAGAGACCCATCTCACTAGAAAGGACATACACAGACTCAAAGTAAGAGGATGGGAAACAAATTTTCAGGCGAATGGAACACAAAAGAAAGGAGGAGTCGCAATCCTAATTTCAGACAAAATACCATTTAAGCTATCAAAAATTAAAAAAGATACAGAGGGCCACTACATAATGATAAAAGGTTCACTCCATCAACAAGAAATATCTATCCTAAACATATATGCACCCAACATAGGTGTGCCAACATTCATAAAGCAACTTCTAGAAAACTAAAGAAAGACATTGACTCTAACACCATCATAACTGGGGACTTTAATACACCACTCACAACCTTAGACAGATCATCAGGACAAAAAATCAGCAAGGAGATCCGGAACCTCAATGAGACTCTGGACCAGATGGACTTAATTGATACCTATAGAACACTCCATCCAAAGACCACAGAATACACATTCTACTCATCACCACATGGAACATATTCTAAGATCGACCACATAATTGGACACAAATCAAGTATAAGCAAATTTAAAAGGACTGAAATTCTGCCATGCACCTTCTCGGACCACAGTGGAATAAAAATAAACATTGACACCAACAAAGTCCCCCCAAAACCCACAAAGACATGGACACTAAACAGCATGATGCTAAATAACTCCTGGGTCAATGATGACATCAAAAT
>NW_007066028.1:0-834 GCF_000164805.1 Carlito syrichta | reverse complement strand
AATCAGACCCTGTTAAGAATACACTCATTGTAAAAAAGAAAACGACAAAGGAAGGAATAAATGAGTAGAGAAAAGTTAGCTGTGGCTGGAGAGGAGTTGGAAATGGGGAGAAGGAAGATCAGCTGATAAAAGAGGATGGAACACTCCAGAAAGTAGAAGGACTTATTGTACTAACCTGGGGATGCTGAGAAGATGAATGAAATGTGCATAATGTGCTTTGAACTCCCTGCTCAGGAAAGCAGATGCCAAGTAAAATGAAATTCTATTCATTGTGTTTCTTACCAGGCATACAAAAAACCACTTAGTCATTTCAATCATTGAACAATGCTCTATTATCAAAATGAAACTATATCTGCGTTCACCCAAAGTATTTGTATATATTGCAAAGCTATTTAAACCAATGGATATAATTTTAAGAGGGATTATTATATTAATTATTCCACACCTATGAGTGACAGTGGAATACTGAATACTGAATGAAGAAAAGACAGTTAACTGCTTGAATTCCAAGGCATAGAAGAATGATAAAGAATGAAATGTTATTATTTATTATAATTATTATTTTTTGAGTTGGGAGTCTCACTCTGTCGCCCAGACTGGAGTGCAGTGGCCACTCCCGGCCACCGCAGCCTCTACCTGCTGGGCTCAGGCGATCCTTCTGCCTCAGCCTTCCAGGTAGCTAGAACTACACAGGCACATGCTACCACGCCCAGCTAATTTTTGATTTATTATAGAGATGAGGTCTCACCAAGTTGTCCAGGCAGGTCTTGAGCCCACGGGCTCAGGCAATCCACTTGCCTCAGCCTCCCAAAGTGCTGGGATTACAGGTTGAGC
>NW_007066027.1:0-914 GCF_000164805.1 Carlito syrichta | reverse complement strand
TTTTCAGACATAAATTTTAAAGAATTAATCACCAGCAGACCCACATTACAAGAAATCTTAGAGGAAGCCCTTCTGACAGAAGGAGAAAGATACCAGATGGAAATCTGGAGTTGCATAAAGGAATGAAGCACACAAGAGACAGTAACTATGTGGGTAAATATACAAGCTGTTTTTCTTATTTAAATCTTTTTTCAAACAAAAGGCGCAAACAAAAATAATTACAATATGTTATGGAGTTGATAACATATATTTTAAAAGTATGGCAACTATAGCACAGAGGCTGAGAAAGAATAAATGCAAGACCCTATTATGAGGGTCATATGCCATTTGGGAACTTGTTTATGTCACTTGAAGATTGTCTGTGATAAGTTGAGGATATAGACTGTGAACTCTAAAGTGACCCCTAAAATAACAAAACAAAGAGTTCTAGCAAATAAACCTACAAAGAAAGAAAAGAGAAACATAAAAAGCACTCGATTAATTCTAAAGAAGGTGGAAAAAGATAACAAAGACCGGACGAAACAGAAAAAAAAATGAGAAAATAGATTTATACCAAGCCGGGCTCGGTGGCTCAGCCTGTAATCCCGCGCCTTTGGGAGGCTGAGGTGAGTGGATTGCCTGAGCCCGCGGGTTCGAGACCCGCCTGGGCAGCGAGACCGCATCTTTACAATAAATCAAAAAATCAGCCGGGCGTGGTAGCGCATGCCTGTAATTCCAGCTACTTGGAAGGCTGAGGCGGAAGGATCGCCGGAGCCTAGCAGGCGAGGTTGTGGTGGCCGGGAGCGGCCACTGCACTCCAGTCTGGGCGACAGAGTGAGACTCCAACTCAAAAAAAAAAAAAAAAAAAATAGATTTATACCCAACCATACTAATGTTCACATCGAACTCAAATTATGTAAACATCCAATTATAAC
>NW_007066026.1:0-793 GCF_000164805.1 Carlito syrichta | reverse complement strand
ATTTCTTTTTATGTTTGTGGTAAACAATTTCATGCATATGTAGGTAATACATTTTTTAATAATTTTTTAAAACCTTGATAATAGTTTTTATATAATAGTTTTGCATATACTGAAATCTTTACAAAAACAAAAAGCCAAGGAGAAAATAATTTGAAATCAATTTAAAATTAATTAGTGATACCAAATACAATATAATCAACATTCAATTCCAAAGAATTTGTAATCTAAAAAATTCACGGTGATTTCTTCAATCCTCTTCTATTTTTTATTTAGCCAACAACACAAGTTTTGATATAAATAAGGATACCTTCAGGATATAGTGTTTGCTAAGTATAGTATATTATATCTTTCCCATTCCTTATAAGTTTTCAGGCAACCCTCTCGGGTCTCCTCCCATTCTGGGAGCTTTTCTGTCCTCTCAATAAATCCTGCTTTAAAAAAAAAAAGAAAGAAAGAAATCGTTCATTACACAATATAGAACTCAGAATTAAGAAAACAACATTTAAGTTGAAGTACCTAGCTATTTGAATATTCACTTTTTAAAAACTGTACATTTATGCTGCCAATGTGTATACATCTGCTTCAACTCTAGGTCAAACTAAATTTGCAGTCCAACTCATGTTAAGTGGTGTGGTGTAGTTTGATAGAAAATAACAAATATTATCAGAGTTAGAAAATCGTACATTAACCAATTAATTAACAAAAGAAAAAACAAAGTATTAAACAAATTACTATTATAAATTTTAAGACAACATGTGAAACTGATTTTCGTAGTAGTCTCCAAATGTGCCCT
>NW_007066025.1:0-1399 GCF_000164805.1 Carlito syrichta | reverse complement strand
GTTCAGGATAGCCATGTCAGCATTTCCAGGAATTAATGGGAAATATAAATTCTCAGTCATATTCCAGAGCTTTTGAATCAGAATCTCTGGGACTGGGGCCCAGCAGTCTGTAGTTGAACAATCTCTAGGTGATTGATATGCACATTCAAGATCGAGAACCACTGCTCCAAGGTACAGATTTTTCCAATCGTATCTGGGCATTTGCAATTCCTTAGGGAGTTTCAAAAATAATAATGTCTGTGCTTTCCCTCCAGAGGTTCTGATTTAATTGGTCTGGTATGACCTGGGCATTGAGGTATTTTATAGCTTCCCAGGTGATTTTAATGGTCAGTCAGGGTTGAGAATTACTCTAGAGCAAGCTTCCATCCTAAATTACTTTTTCAGACCTAACCATCTCTTTTCATACAAAATATTTTGCCATGTTTCCATTCCTATTCTTAAATGAAATGTATATGAATATTATTACTTATATATAGTCTTAACTGCAACATAAAAGAAAAATAACATAAAACTAATTTATAATAATTTGCATTTCAAATATTTTAGTTTGTGGGTCTGACCACATACAGGGAAGCAGGCAGAAACTTGCATGAATTATTATACATGTGACAGTTGCCAGTGTAGATTGACCCAGGTGTGTTGAATTGGCAACCCCCAAACCATGAGTGGCATGAGTGTCAGTGATGTGATTGCCTAAAAAGAACAGATCTTGGAAAAGTTTCTAACAAAATAATGAATAATTTTTCCTTTCTCTGAGCCCTGGTTGAAAGCCTGTACTTAGAAGGAACAGTGACCTTATTCTAGTAGATACCATGATGCCCCACTAAGATGCCCTCCCCAAGTCTGAAGCACTGTCTCCCCAGTTGTTGAGAGGGCTGATAGCTGATGGCACTTAGCTGATTATCTTTGGGATTTGCCTTTGAGTGAAGAGTTTGCCTTGTGCAGGATCACACCTGTTTTCAGGCAAAGACTATGTTCAGTGGCTGGTCATGCAGGGTTATAAAGGTCCAGCTGTCTACTTCAACTCAATTCAGGACAACTCTACAGGGTTCTCTCAACTCTTGACCTCCCTGTAGGATTGGCTGAAACCTTTGCTGCAACTCCACTGCATCTCAATTTCTCCCCTCCACCCCCCCAATCTACCCCACTCCGCTTCCCAGGGTCCCTCAGGTGTGTTGATTCTGAGCATGCTCTGCAATAAACCTCCTACTGCCATCTCAAAGTCTACTCCTGGGGAAACTGACCAGTAACCCTGTCTTTAAGTAAAACTGGAGTCCTTTCCTAATCAGCTTGATCACAGTTATCTAAAAATTTTCTTGATTAGTGTTATATTCCATTCAGAATGGCCTCTTTGAGACAGGCAAGGACTAAGCCAGAACTGTATTTGGTAGAGTGATGG
>NW_007066024.1:0-824 GCF_000164805.1 Carlito syrichta | reverse complement strand
TTAAACAACGCAAGACCAAAGAGCCATGTCCATAGACAAATGCAATGCCATACCCTAACACTAATTATTTTGAAATTGGGTGGAATCCTTCTGTAGAATAAGCCACTATGCATATGCAAATAACTGAACAGCTGATGCTTTATGTATTTTTAAAATTATAATTTCCAGGTTTGGAATCATGAAAGAATTAGACTGTTCTTTTTAACAAATTACCGGAAAATTGTGTTCAGACTTAAAAGTTAATTGTAACCTTTCCAACATCTTACATCTCTGGTGATTGTTTAGGTCGATAGAGTTATCGTTAAGCAAGGAAAGAAATGAGGCTGTGACCCACACATTAATTATGTTTATTTGTCTTGAGTATCTGAAAACAAAATAGTCACTCCTGCTGGATTATTTACCTAAGTTACTTCCTGAATATAATAATAATGGTATGTAACTAGTACTCTGTGTTTTTTCAAATACATTATCTCATTTGATCCTCCAAACAACAGTTAAACATATTTCTTTCCCTCAACTGCACCGATGAGAAACTGAAGCTTAAACACATGACAGTGTATTCAAGATATATTGCTAAATCTGTTTTAAGAACACCACTTGTCTATTGACACTAATCTCATGTTGTTGATATTTTTTCACTCTGCCTGCTTAAAATAAATATTCATGCCTAAGAAATGAACACTTACATCTAATGAAAAGACATATGTCTAAGAATGAAAGCAATTATACTAAGGTGACTTATTTGAGAGCACTGTCAAATGACTCTAGTAATAAAGATGCTTGATTAGCAAAACTAAGCAGAGGCCGTTCATAATCATAAAGAG
>NW_007066023.1:0-729 GCF_000164805.1 Carlito syrichta | reverse complement strand
AAGAAGCTGGAAAAGCAAGACCACAAAAACCCTAATTTCAGCAGAAGAATCCAGATCACCAAAATAAAAGCCCAAATCAGGACATAGAAGACAAAAAGATAATACAAAAAATCAATGAAACAAAAAGCTGGTTCTTCGAAAGGGTAAACAAGATTGATGGTCCCCTAGCTAGACTGACCAAGAAAAAACGAGAAAAAAACCAAATAAGCATAATCAGAAACACAAAAGATGAAGTCACATCTGACCCTGAAGAAATACAAAAGATCATTAGAGACTACTACGTACACTTGTATGGAAACAAACTTGAAAACCAGAAGGAAATGGAAGACTTTCTGACATCACACAACCTACCTAGGTTGGAACAAGAAGAAATTGAGACCCTAAATAAACCAATAACAATCAAGGAAATCGACCACGTAATAAGAAAACTTCCTACAAAAAAAAGCCCTGGTCCAGATGGCTTTCCAGCAGAATTCTACAAGACATTTAAGGAGGAGCTGATACCAATCCTACTGAAGGTATTCCAGGCGATTGAAAAAGATGGAACTCTCCCCAAATCATTTTACGAAGCCAACATCACATTGATACCCAAACCAGGTAAAGATCCAACAAAGAAAGAGAACTACAGGCCAATATCTTTGATGAACATAGATGCTAAAATTCTCAACAAGATCCTAGCAAACCGGATTCAGCAATACATCTCAAAAATCATCCATCAGACCAAGTAGG
>NW_007066022.1:0-720 GCF_000164805.1 Carlito syrichta | reverse complement strand
CTGGATTCAAAATATGTGGTACGTAGGAACAATGCCATATTATGCAGTCACAACGAGAACAAACTCACGAAGTTCACGGAAACCTGGATGGAGTTAGAGTCTATACTACTGGGTGACCTTTCACGGAAGCAGAAACTGAGTATCACATGTACTCACTCATAAGTGGACCTTGAACAACCATCATAATAACGACAACAAAAAAGATTTTCAGAGTTGGGAGATGCAGGGGAGGGGGAGGGCCAGGACTTGCAGTAGTTGGTTTGTGCCCGGGGTGCCGGGACGTTCGGGGACAGGCCTGAACAACAAGGGTTCCTGTAAAATGAATATTAATATATTTCACCCTGAATTGTACCCTACTTCTTTCAAATTACAAATGAAGAAGAAAACGTTTATACCAGATCCCTGAATCCATGGCCAGTCATTAGAAAGGAATTCTTGTTTCTGTAGGCTTAATGACTTTTTTCCACACCCAAATAAAAACACATACCCTTATTTTATTGAAATGTGCTTAGATAAAATATCCTATTGCTGATTTTTAATTAACTTATTTTTGAAATATATCCCAGTTGACTCATTCGATATGTTTCATTGAGTATAGATAGCAACTGTATACTACTGCTTAAAATGAATTGTCCCGATTTGTGTCTTTTTCCCTGCAGCGGTATGTGTAGATCTCTGGCATGTTTCCTTTATGACCATGTTTGCGTTTTCTCATGTGTT
>NW_007066021.1:0-1378 GCF_000164805.1 Carlito syrichta | reverse complement strand
CTGGTAATCATAACAAAGGAAGATTAAAATTTTCCATTTAAGGAAGAAAAAAATGCTTATATGGATCTGTTAAAAGAGAGTACATCTGGATTTTGCACTGAATTTAAGTAATTTTTCTGGAGTACTTTCAACAGATGAAATGTTTGTGTGGAACCATATTTTTTTTTTTTTTAGTTGGAGTCTCACTCTGTCACCCAGACTGGAGTGCAGTGGCCACTCCCGGCCACCGCAGCCTCGACCTCTGGGCTCTGTTGATCCTTCCGCCTCAGCCTTTCGAGAGCCGGAATTACAGGTATGCGCTACCACGCCCGGCTGATTTTTTGATTTATTGTAGAGATGAGGTCTCACTGCCCAGGCGGGTCTTGAACCTGCGGGCTCAGGCAATCCACTCACCTCAGCCTCCCAAAGGCGCGGGATTACAGGCTGAGCCACCGAGCCCGGCTGGAACCATATTTAGTAGCCTAGTCTTGCAAGCACAGTTGATTTAATCATCCCATAGACAATTGTAGTGAACCTACTGTGTACAGACACTGTCCTAGAAAGAGAGAAAAAGCATGATAAGACTTCCATGTCAGAAAACTTGTTAGCACTGCTGTGAACTTGTGGTGACAAGTGGAACTGGGCCTGATGGAGGAATCTATGCAAAAACTGTTGGAAGTCTGCATTGTGACAGTGACAGAGGCAAAGAAGATAGAAGTTGATAAGCCACATAGAATATATACAACAAATTAACATTGAACTGGGCCCTGAGGGTCAGGGAGAGGAAGTCAAGAATAATGGCATTTTATAAGAAAGCTAAGCTTGAAAATTTCAATCTCCAAAAAAGGCTTTGTAGGTATACATGAAACACAGTTATTTAGTTCTGCAAAATTATACTAAATTACTATCAATTACATAAACATTAGAATTATTGCCAAAAAGACAGCACATTTTAGAATCATCAGTTTGACCTTCTGCAAAATGTGTTATTAGGGACACCGGTCCTATGAGATATTACATGGAATAAGACTTTTTCATGGTCAAATAAGTTTGTGAGAAAAAGAATAATATTCCCCAAACCTTCTAAAGCCTCGGCTCCTATAGAAAGGGACTTTTAAAAATCTATGTGTTTCCCACACTTAAAGATTATAGAATTATGTAATATAATTCATATGTTCTACAAACATGCTATTAAGATACAGATTTTTGTGCCACATAAGTTGTAATCAGAAACAGATGAATTGTTATATTTAATACATTATAATGGATATAGGCTGTTTAGAGAAACAACCAGCCAGTTTGACAAAGGGTACAGGTGTATGTCAAACAGCAAAAATCAGAGTACTGTTCAAAGTAATGGCTTGCTTTTATCTTCTTATGATTATTAAGAGTCATAAAG
>NW_007066020.1:0-803 GCF_000164805.1 Carlito syrichta | reverse complement strand
AAAAGCAAAACATTCAGTGTTTCTCTGAGGATCATCAGCAGTCATCAAAGGGTGGTGCTTATTTACATATGCGATCTGATTGAAAGAGAGTGATCCTAACCAGCATCTCATGATGATCAATCTCAATAATGTAGGTGGTGTCTCGATCTGACCCACAGTACTATTCAGCCATCTAATAAACCCATCTTTTCCACACATACAAAATAAAAACATTCTAAACTACTGACATTAAATAAATCCAAATAAATATGCCCATTGTCACCTACAACCTATTATATATACTAATGTTTGATAAGAATTTTTTAAATGGGAAATGTAGGCTCACACCTTTAATCCCAGCACTTTGGGAAACTGAGACAGGAAGATCACTTGAGGCCAGGAGTTTGAGATCAGCCTGGGCAACATATTGATACTCCATCTCTACAAAAAAAGAAATTAAAAATGAAAATTAGTAGGGAATAGTGGCGTGTGCTGTAATCTCAGCTATTTGAGAGGCTGTGGTGGGACGATAACTTGAGCCCAGGAGTTTAAGGCTGCAGTGAACTATGATGTGCCACTGCACTCCAGCCTGAGCAAGAAAGCAAGACCCTGTCTCAAAAAAAAGAAAGAAAGAAAGAAAAGAAAAGAAAAGGAAAGGAAAGGAAAGAAAAGAAAAGAAATACAAGTTTACATGAACAAAGTTAAGAGATAGCTATAGTGCTGGAGGGTCAGTGTTGGAATTCTGGCACAACTACTTATTTGTTCTGTGACTTTAGCAGACTTGACTGCTCTGTGCCTCAGTTTCCTCATCTGTAAAATGAGGA
>NW_007066019.1:0-1204 GCF_000164805.1 Carlito syrichta | reverse complement strand
GGAGGCCGAGGCGAGTGAATTGCTGAGTCCGTGGGCTTGAGACCCACCCAGGCATCTGGCGAGACCTCGCCTCTATAATAAATCAAAAATTAGACGAGCGTGGTAGGACGCGCCCGTAGTTCTAGTTACTTGGAAGGCGGAGGCGGAAAGAATGCTGGACCCAAAAGGTCAAGACTGTGATGACTGAGAGCATACCACTGCATCCAGTCTGGGTGACAGAGTGAGAATCTAACTCAAAAAATAAAAAAAAGAAGAAGAATCATTTATGTTGTGATGAGCATTATGAGTTCCTTTTTTCCTTAACTTCTGAGTACTATTTTATCATATGATACAGGTTGGATTCAGTGACTTATGCCTGCAACTTCAATATTATGGGAGGCTTATCTAGGAGATAACTGCTTAAGCCCAGGAGTTTGAGACCAGCCTGATAAGCATAGCAAGATCCCATGCCTGGAACGCACTGGCACCTCTAGCTGTTCAGGAAGCTGAGAAAGGAGGATCATTGAGCCCAAGAATCGAGAATGAAACCACGTCTGCAAGCCAGCCTGGGCAACAAAATGAGACCCTGTCTATAAAACACAAAATATATTGATCCACAGGAGATAAACCTTGAATTAGAAAACTTGAATCTCTTGTAATGGACAGTAAGCCCATCTGCTCTACACTAGAATGAGACATTTTTAAAATACCAGACATTCAGGATTTCTGCATTTTGCTCTGGAGGGAGACACTGTCTCTTTATTTTAAAGCTATAAACAGACATTATTTGCTACTTAGGGAGGAAAAGTCTGTATCACCAAAGCTGTTCTCTGTAGAAACATTCTTGAAAACATAACAAAAACCAGTGTGTCTTGCTCACAAGATATGTGAAAGCATAAGAGACCAATGAGAAAGAAAATTATCCGCTAGCATTATCTACTAGTTCCAATTTTTCTCTATAATTTCTAAAGCTGTTTATTGATTTTTCTCCTCTCTATAGATCATATGTGTCTGATTTTTTGAAAGTCAGGCGATTTTTGACTAGATGTTAGATTTAATTTAATTGTAGGATTTATTTTGAGGAATTTTGGACTTTCTTTAGATATATAATTGAGTTTTCATGTTTCTTAGAAAAAAATTGGCACTCTAGAGGTTGACTTCTCTACCTCTTGACCTCAGAGCAGCATAACGACAGTCTAGTATAGCCCAAATACTGATGCTACTG
>NW_007066018.1:0-1027 GCF_000164805.1 Carlito syrichta | reverse complement strand
GACATATGAATGGCCATGAAACTGATCCTGTCTGAACCTGTTTTCTCTGTAAATGGTGAAAAATTTGCCTTAACAAAGGAATAGTGGAAAGAATGATACCTGATACTAGAGCTTAGTTCAGGCTTGTGTAGTTAAGTGATCCATAAATGCTAATGAAAATAATAGATAACTTGTTTTAGTACTTCTGTATGCTCCAGTATCTAACACAAAATTGGGTGAGAATGAGAAACTTACCTCTGTCACAGAAGCAGAAGTGAATCAAACATTTCAGGCATTCTTTGCTTTACTAAGCTCCTGCAGAGAAATTTGCCATCAGAGAGCAGCCCCAGTCCATGGCTGCTGGATCTGGAAGTGAAGACTGCCTTTTCAGAGGTGTTATTCATATTTCTCTCAAGTTTGCCACATGTCTCTCCTCTAAAGTCCTCAGAACATTCTAACCTATTGGGGCTTTGAATTTTTACGGTTCCCCATTGTGCTTAATTCTGAATAGAAAATCACACACACACACACACACACACACACACACATAGGGAATTGAGGAGGAGATACAAAAATTAAACCCTAACTCTATTCCAAATCCCACTTTTAATTACACATAATACTGTCCTGTCTGTCTTGGACAGACTTTGGCTACGCATTGTGATTTTTATTACAATATCTGGCATATTTCCTCCAAGTTCTGTTTCATACCAGTACCCTGTCTACAGCTCCTTCTTATGTACATAGACTGATTCAAAATTGCACAGTTTGTATCTTTATCTGCATACAGTGACAGAAGAACTTCCACCTTACAGAAAGGAATCACATTAATAGCCCTTGCTGCTCAAGAAGCAATTGGGTATTCTCTGCAGACTCATTCAATTTCCAGTCGAAATCTTATTCTCTGAAACATAGAGAAATCTAGTTTAATTAAATTAACAATAAAATTAGTTAAGGATTCAGGATGTGTCTGAGTTAGTACCAGCTACATCAGTTAGGTTCCTTTAGGTATTTTTTTTGTTTATGAAAACTCATGTGTGCCTGGAAA
>NW_007066017.1:0-862 GCF_000164805.1 Carlito syrichta | reverse complement strand
GTTTATTTTTGATTTATTGTAGAAGACGGTGTTTCACCGAGTGGCCCGGCTGATCTTGACCTCCTGGGCTCAGCACTCCTCTGTCCTAGGCCTCCAAAAGTGCAGGATGACAGGCTGAGCCACGGCACTCGGCCTTTATCTCATCTTTATGTCCATAGGTACATAGTGTTTAGCTCTCTCATATAAGTGAGAGAATGTGGTATTTGGTTTTCTTCTGCATTAACTTGCTTAGGATTGCGGCATCCGGCTGCATCCACGTTGTTGCGAGAGACGTGACTTGATTCTTTATGGCTGTGTAGCATTCCATGGTGTATTTGTGTTATGTTTTCTCTGATGCGATCCGTTGCTGATGAGCACCTAGATTGATTTCATGTGTTTTCTACTGTGAATACTGCCACCACATACGTTTGTGTGGCAGGTATCTTTTGGTGAAAGGATTTATGTTTCATTGGATGTATGCCCAGTATTGGTATTGCTGGGTTGCGTGGTGAATCTGTTTTTAAATCTTTCAGCAAACTCCAAAACTGCTTTGCAAAGGACTGAACTAGCTTTCGTTCTGACCAACAGTGTGTGAGTGATACTTTTCTGCACAACCTCATCAACATCTGACATTTTTTGACTTATTGACAATAGCCGTCTTACTGGTGAGAGATGATATCTCATTGGGAATCTGGTCTGCATTTCTCTGATGATTATCGATGTTAAATATTCTTTTCATTTGTTTGCTAGCTGCTTGTTTCATATTGTAAAATGTCTGTCGATGTTCTTAGCTCACTTTTTTAATGAGGTTGATTTTTTTCTTTTTGGGATTTTTAAGTTTGTTACTGACTCAGAATATTATGGCTTTGTCGGATGCATGGTT
>NW_007066016.1:0-817 GCF_000164805.1 Carlito syrichta | reverse complement strand
CTGGGTATTTAGCTTTTACTATAATGGTCATGACATGGCTGATGCATCTCAGGTACCATGTCTGTGATCCATCCAGGGAGAATGGGGCAAAAGCCTTGTCTCTTCTCTGGTGTTGATTTATTTAGGGAGGCAAGTCCTTCTCAGGGATTTCTGCTTCCATCTCATGGACTGGAAATATGAAACTTGGCCACCCTATATGCAATGGAATTAGAGGGTCTGAGTATCTCACTTTCCAGCTGCTATAGAAGCATTTTTGACTAAAATTGTATTTATTAGAATAAATCATGTCTTGATATGCCTGCGGTAGTCCTGGTTTACACTGGGAACACTCACATAATCATTCACAGGGTTCCTTTTAGCCTCCAATGCCTCAGGATGATAAATTATGTGGCTAAACTTTCTGTAATAGAGCTGGAAATGGAAGTGTTGAGCAAACCAAACTTTAGTATCTGTTGTACTCCAGCAACCAAAATCACTGAAAATCACTGTAAATCTCAATTTACAGTCTTTCATGAAAACACCAAGGAGTGTAAATTTATAACACTCCCAACTTCTTTCAAATTTTCCATGTCATTTCTCTTGCTGTCAGTATATCTCACATGCATGACTGATGCCCTGAAGTGCTTCTCCTCTTCCAATGTAAGATTAAGAAAAATCCTCTTTCTAACTCTGTCCATTTAGCTTTCCTTCTCTCCTCTCCCATCCTCTGTCTGTCCCAAGCCTTTGTCCTGGAGTTCACTTGGATTCTATGCTCACTTTAATGTTCCCCTTGCCCTACTCCACAGAAGAGTGGACTCTGCTGCATCTCTCATGCCAC
>NW_007066015.1:0-1122 GCF_000164805.1 Carlito syrichta | reverse complement strand
CACCCATGCTTCAGGATGGGTGCTGAGAGAGGTCATGTTTCCAGGTACTCACAGGTGGCCGCCACCAGCATGCAACCTCTGCTCTACAAGAAAAGCAGCTTGCAGACAATTTGACCCCATTTTCCCAGCCTGCCAGGCCCGGGACAGAGCTCCAATCCTCTGAGTGGGCAACAGGTGGAGGAAGGAAGTCCCAGCCTCTCGGACTCACTTGCCAGGAACTGAACCTCTAGGACACAGAGCTGGAAAGAAGACACTGACACTCTGGTCTGGGAGCTGAGGGAAAACACAGCACCAACTTCTCGACCACGCGCAACCATGCAGACCTATCACTATGTACAGATAGCGCCGGGGATAGGTCATGGCCATGTGCCACCTATTCTCAATGCTGTCACGGAGACCAAACATTTCTGGTGGCTGCATGCCTAACTTAAGACAAACTCCACAGACTTTGAAGAACTTTTTGAAAGCAGCTGCAATCATGGGTTATGACAGTTCTCTGAGTGGATGTCCACAGAGCTCCCATACTTTTGGTGTGGGCGTGGAATCTCTATGCTTTTTCTTCACTTATTCATTGGAAGGCATTCATCAGCATTTCGGACACCAATCCACAACCACGTATATTAAAATGTATTAAATTAACGCCATGCCAAGTGGGATTTATTTCTGGGAAACATGTGTAGCACAACTTACAAAATATAAATGGAATTTCATACAAAACTCAATCAAAGTAACATACCGCACTAGCAGTATAAAAGCAGCGACATACAACCTTCTTCAGTGAGGTGGAAAGGGAATTGAGAAAACTTCACACTGATTCATGATAGAAACCCTAACAGGTAACTCAGAATAGAAGAAAACCTCCTTCACCTGATAAAGGCCACATAGGAAAACACAAAACTGACATGATTACTCCATGGTGAAACTCTCAGCTTTTCCCTGAAGATCAAGAAGTATACGTGGATATAGTCTTCCACCACTTCCCTTCAAGATAGGGTCAAGAATGCTGAACAGAGCAATTAAACAAAAAACAATTTTTCAAGGTATCCTCACGGGAGACGAAGAAGTAAAGTTAACTCAGTTCTCATAGACAGGACGCTATGTACACACAGCTGCAACAAGTTC
>NW_007066014.1:0-848 GCF_000164805.1 Carlito syrichta | reverse complement strand
CTACAAGGTGGCAGCAGACTCAGAGCGCCAGCTGCTCTCTATCATCGGTTTATCCCAGTGATAATTTAAACACAGTGGCTATGTAAACCTGCAGGGAACAAAGACTTTTATAAAAGTAACCGCCTTGCTATAATAAAGCTTGTGATATTTTATAAATTCCCAGAATTAGTATATGATTTTCTACCCCACATTCACTGTATGGGTTTGTAGCATTCATATTTAAAATGTTGTTAAGTTTGGCTTTTGCTGTCCCATAATGACCATGTTATGTTATGTAAATGTTAAGCAAACAAGCTTTCCTAAGCATACCTTGGGATGGAAACTTAAAGGGCTAATGTAATCCTTTGCCTGCCAGCTCAGGTTACTTCATACGCAGGGACTGTATGGACCTAACTTATCTAACATTCCACTCGGCCCATTACGTGAGTTTCTGTCAATCACGGGCAGCACCCACCAATACCAAGTGTTCCCGTACCCATTAGGAGAAATTACCCAATCATGTATAATCAAGTTTGGAGTTCTTTCCCCTCCCTCTGTAATTATGCATAAAAACTGCTTGCCATTATCAATCGGGGCTCTCATCCCTGAAGCTGCTGCTTCAGGCATGAGCCCAGACTTGAGCCTGAATAAAGACCCTCATGTGTTTGCATTGGAGCTGGCTCTTTGTGGTCTCTATCTCTCTCATTAGAGTCTCGGGTTCAACACTGTCTCCTCTAAATATCTTACCCCTTAGGTTCAATATGTAGTAGATAGAAGAAATTGTCTAATCTTATTTGCAATAGAGAAATAAGGGCAGAGTTCTTCATATGCTAATTTAAGGGTCTGACAGTGGAACGACTTGCAATAAT
>NW_007066013.1:0-1349 GCF_000164805.1 Carlito syrichta | reverse complement strand
AATGGAATTGTGTTTTTTATTTGGGTTTCTGTTTGTTTATTATTGGTGTAGAGAAATGCGATTGTCTTTTGTACATTTATTTTGTATCGTGAGACTTTGCCAAAGGCCTTTATCAATGTAAGGAGGCCTTTGACAGATTCTCTTGGGTTTTCGAGGTACACCATCATATCATCTGCATAGAGAGATAACTTGACTGCCTCTTTTCCTATTTGAATACCTCTGATTGCCTCCTCTTCTCTGATTGCTCTAGCCAGGACTTCCAATACCATGTTGAATAGGAGGGGAGAGAGTGGGCATCCTTGTCTAGTTCCAGTTTTCAGGGGAATTGGTTCCAATTTTTGTCCATTTAGGAGTATGCTGGCTGTGGGTTTCTCATAGATGGCTTTTACTATTTTGAGGTATGTTCCCCGTATGCCTAGATGTTCAAGGGTTTTTATCAAGAAGGGGTGCTGGATTTTATCAAAAGTTTTTTCTGCATCTAATGATATGATCATGTGGTTTTTGTTTTGACATCTGTTGATGTATTTAATTACATTTATGGTTTTACGAATGTTAAACCAGCCTTGCATGCCAGGAATGAAGCCTACTTGGTCATGGTGGATGATTTTTGAGATGTATTGCTGAATCCGGTTTGCTAGGATTTTGTTGAGAATTTTAGCATCTATGTTCATCAAAGATATTGGCCTGTAGTTCTCTTTCTTTGTTGGATCTTTACCTGGCTTGGGTATTAATGTGATGTGGCTTCATAAAATGATTTGGGGAGAGTTCCATCTTTTTCAATTGCCTGGAATACCTTCAGTAGGATTGGTATCAGCTCCTCCTTGAATGTCTTGTAGAATTCTGCTGGAAAGCCATCAGGACCAGGGCTTTTTTTTGTAGGACGCTTTCTTATTACGTAGTCAATTTCTTTGATTGTTATTGGTCTATTTAGGGTCTCAATTTCTTCTTGTTCCAACCTAGGTACGTTGTGTGATGTCAGAAAGTCCTCCATTTCCTTATGGTTTTCAAGTTTGTTTCCATACAAGTGTACGTAGTAGTCTCTAATGATCTTTTGTATTTCTTCAGGGTCGGATGTGACTTCATCTTTTGTGTTTCTGATTATGCTTATTTGGTTTTTTTCTCGTTTTTTCTTGGTCAGTCTAGCTAGGGGACCATCAATCTTGTTTACCTTTTCGAAGAACCAGCTTTTTGTTTCATTGATTTTTTGTATTATCTTTTTGTCTTCTATGTCCTGGATTTGGGCTTTTATTTTGGTGATCTGGATTCTTCTGCTGAAATTAGGGTTTTTGTGGTCTTGCTTTTCCAGCTTCTTTAGGTGGCTTGTTAGGTTGTGAATTTCTATTCCTTCC
>NW_007066012.1:0-733 GCF_000164805.1 Carlito syrichta | reverse complement strand
TGATACTTTTTACCGACAAGCCTTGAAAATCATGCACACACACAAAAAGAGACCACTGGAGCCCTATGTTTAGAAACCAAAATAACATGGAGATTCGAAAGAAGAATATGGGATCCTCATTCATATAAAAATTTAGATAATCGAAAATTCTAGAAAACTGACTTTGATGTTACTGAAGCGATGTTCAAATCCTGAGAGACAAATGGCTCAACGGCTGGAAAATAATAGGAAAAACATGCAGAAGTGTCTAAACTAGAGAAAGTGATGACATATGATTAGGTTGTGCTATGACCAAACTCCAACAAGTCTCTGTGACCATAGTAATGAAAGACTACATCGTGGGGAACCCCTCAGGGACCTCCCACTGTGGGAGCTTTTCTGTCCTCTCAATAACTTCTGCGTGAAAACAAAAAGACTACATTGCCCACTGGATCCTAGGACGGCCACTTACCCGTGCAGACGTTTTCGGATAGGTGTGAACACCTTGCTTCCTTCAATTCTTGGGAATGAAAATCCACCATATCTTCCGCTCTTGTCAGAGCACTGTACATAAATCCTTGATACTGAAGGCTTGCTCAGTCGTCCAGGTCCCGCCCATTATGATGTCACAGTTCTGAGGCTGATGTCCTGAATGGCAAGCTGACATGCTGGATTTCCTGACTTAGCTCACATCTTTTAATTGAAAAATTAGCCGTTTAGGCCAACGAGTGAAACCGGGACAAAACCAATAAGT
>NW_007066011.1:0-2221 GCF_000164805.1 Carlito syrichta | reverse complement strand
ATCCGATGACTTACACATTCCACTTTTTACATTGAGCAAAAAGATTTAAAAGCCTATGTTCACAAAACTTTTATAGAATGTTCATACCATTTACTCATGGCAGCCTCAAATTGTAATCAACTCAAATGTTTGCCAATAGTAAAAAGAATAATCAAAAACTGTGGTATATTTACACGACACAAACAGATACCTCACCAATAAAAATGAATGAACTAATGACACATGAAGCAATATTGATGCATTTCATGGAAAATTCTACATTTGTATTGCTGTTGTGTTTATACAAGCATAAATAATGGTCAAAACTCAGCTGTATACCTATGATCTTTGCATATTGATATATATGCCTAAAAAATAATTCCAGCTATAGACTCTTTAAAGGACATACACATTAAGTACAAGGAGTAAGATAGGTTTGAAGAATGGGAAGCGATACACCATGCAAAAACTAACAGGAAGAAGCTGGTGTGACTGCATTAGCATGTACCATCACAGACTTCAACATAAAGAATGTTATGAAAATCAAGATATATCTTTCATAATTGCAAAAGGGTTGATTCACCAGCAAGACATGAAAGTCACAAATGTTTGCACACCAATAACCTAACTTCAAAATACATTAAAGAAAAAAATTATAAAATTCAAGGGAAAAATATGCAAATGCACAGTGATACTTTATTAATAATTGATATAGACAAGCAGATTTAAAAAATCAGTAAAAATATAAAAAATTGAACAATACTATTAGCCAATGTAACCTAAATAAGTGTACTGCCCTTAACAGCCGTGGAAAACACTTTTTTCCTAAGTTCAAATGGAGTGTTTACAAAGACAGAATGTGTGTTGGGCCATAAAATAAGCCTCAATAGACTTCAAAAGATTTAGCCTTCCAATTTTGTTTCTTTTTGCTTGTCTTTGCAACCAAATGCATTCTACTCAATTTAGAAGGTCAGAGGTTGTAAACAAATAGTTATTAAAAGAAATATAAAATTACAATTGTGGTAAGTTCTCTCTATAAGTGAAATGAGGACAGCAAGGGGAAGAGATCTGATTTGAATTGGAACATGAGCTTACCTGTGGAGTAATAGGGAAGGGGAGCACATGCATGGTTGGAGTAGGGAACAGAAATAGATCAGCAAGACATTGCCCATGACAAGGATTTTGAATTTTGTCTAATACATGGAGTGAATAAAGAAGGATTTTAAGCACAGAAGTAGGACGAACTTGCATTTTAAAATTTTACTCTGGCTACAGTATTAAGAAAGGTGGGGGAAAAACCAAGAAGAAAGAGCAGATGTGATAAAATGGTTAACAGGCTGCCACAAGAGCCTCCAAAGTTAAATGGTAGTGTGGAGCCCAGGCACCCCTTTCTTTCAAAGGGATGCCAGAGACACTAGAGTCTCATGGGTCAAAAGCAGCACAAATAAGTAAGAAGAAAGTCGCTCTTTTTCCCACTGAACCCAACAGGCAAAATTGCAAAGTGGTCTGGGATAAAGGAGACACAGTACCTCAAGGAATGTATGTATCTCATGAAAGGTGTGTGGTGGAAGGGGGAAGATGGGTGACTTAAAGAAATCTGCATTCAGATTGTAGTAAGAATGAGGGATTGGATGAAAGACAATCCAGTCAGAGGGCTCTAAAGGACAAACTGATTGTGCAGACTGCCAAAGTTACAGTTTGAGATGAATAAAAGTGTTAGGTCAGAATCCCAGCAGGGCCTCCAAAATGTTAGGTCAGACCAGGGGTCTGTGATCTGGTGCCACAGGTAAGATACAAAGAATTGCACAGAAGTCAACTTGGAAGATACAATTTATTTAAAAGTAAAAGAGAGGGGGAGAAAGAGAAAGAAAGAGGGGAGGGAGGGAGCAGGAGGGGTGAGAGAGAGGAGAGAGAGAGAGAGAGAGAGGTGAGTCACCTTTCCAAGGTAGAGGAGGGGGGCAAAGCTTAAAGCTTAGGAATACACAGAGGCCATAGCTCAAAGGGCCACATGGACACATCAGAGTTTAGCAAACAAATGGCAGGAGGTCATTTTTCATAAAATAGTTTGTCTAAGCTACATACAACTTAGATGGAAATATCTTTAAAATCATTTGCAAGAATAATCTTAGTACTGCTGGTTTATATCTCCTTTTCTTTGGCTTCTCTATCAACTTTTGCTTTGTATACAAATGGCCATCTCATACAACACAGGTAAAATTGAGGAGGAATCCCATTACCCATT
>NW_007066010.1:0-787 GCF_000164805.1 Carlito syrichta | reverse complement strand
TTATCCTCCTACAGCATACTCATAACTGGGACCTGTGATTGTTCAAGTTTTTCTTCCACAGCCACTGGATGCTAGAGTCCAGCATCTTAACTTTAGAAGCAAAGGCATAATGGGCAATCTACTCTTTGTTTCTGTCCCTGTCCTCTCTTCTACTCCCCTGAATGGCTGCAGACTTGATATGGTAAGAATATACCTTGTCATGTGTTCCCTTTTCTTCAATTCACTACTATCTTTTCTCTTTTGAACCAAAATTGAGCTGGGTGCTATGAGGCAACCCAGTCCCACTGACTGGTTCAGTTCCTCTGAATAACAACATGAGGAAGCTTTCCACAGGAGCAAGGAGGATTTGTTAAGGCTACTAAATGTTACAAAGGACGGTTGGAGATGCGCTCCCGGTGCCAACACCAAGACAAAAGGCAAGGAATGAAATCACCATTAACAGCAAGGGATCCTGATGAAAGAGATGCTGAAATGGTAACCCTTCACTCGATCCACATCCTCCTAGCCAAGTCATGGCCCACTGCATAGGACAGTGGGTATGTGACTTCTACCTTTGAGCCTCTCTCTTCCACACCGAAAGGCACATTTCATAAACTCCTTCAATGTACTGTTGGAGAGCACGAATCCGCTAAACTGTGTTTGTTCACTTTT
Source organism: Carlito syrichta (assembly GCF_000164805.1). NCBI lineage: Eukaryota > Metazoa > Chordata > Mammalia > Primates > Tarsiidae > Carlito > Carlito syrichta. Next base: position 136 of record NW_007066010.1, on the reverse strand, counting down.
GAATTCAGGTTTAAATTGTTCACTTTTGAGTACATAATTTTACAAAAAGTGAAAAGTGTTTGAAAAACATGGGAGGAGGAAGACAGGTCAGAAAGAAGAAGATGAAGCATATATCTACGATGTTTTGATTCCCTGA
>NW_007066009.1:0-1250 GCF_000164805.1 Carlito syrichta | reverse complement strand
CGTCTTAAATATAATATGACTAAAATAAAACAATTATTTGTATTATTTAGTTAAAGCATGAAAAGAAATATTTTGGTTTGTACATCACCAGTAGATATTCAATTTTCAAATGATTCCTTACAACATTCTTGAAGTAGGCTAGTGGAATGAAATAAATTCTAAACATTGACTTTTTTTTCCTTTCCCTACTTCTACCTCTTTAATGTGAGATATCAAGCAACAGTCCCTGGGTCTCTACAAATCAAATTTCTGTTTGTCTTCTGCTTTCTCTCATTCTCACTTTTCCATAATTTCCTTCTGTTGCCATGTTGAACTTTTTTAAAAATACTTTTTGGTGTGACTTTATCACATATCTCTCAGATTTTTCTCTTTCTCTGTCATTTATCTCAAATTATAATCATTCCTTCTTCTGTATCTTTTATATGCAGACGCTCTTAGAACTTTACTTTTTAATAATTTAGCAAAATATCTGTCAAATGCACTCAGTTCACTCACTGGGATTGCACTTTTCATAGATGCTAAGTAAAGTGCTAAAATCAGTCATCATATAAAAAAATCACATAGAGTCAATGTTGTGCATGAATATAAATTAAATTTCCTATAGATTATCATCTTCATAATTTTGTATGTACCATATTGTCTCTGAATAATTCTAACAGGAAATTCTTTTTCTTCAAGATAATAACAGAGACGCTTTCTTCAGATAATTCCATATAAGCTTGTTGTATGTCTTACAGGTCATGTGATATTAAATTATTTTTGTCTGGTATAGAATTCAATTCATATCAAGTAAATACTTATATAATGTAACTCTCTCTGTGGTTGCCAAGGAAGCATCTTTCCTTGTTCTTCCTAGTTTCTTGTGGCTCCCAGCAGCCTTTGAGATTCCTAGGTTTACAGCTGCTCCAGTCTCTGACTCCAACTCCACACGACCTATTTCTCTGTCTGTCTGTTTCTGTCCTCTACTCTTTTTTCTTTTTTTTTGAGTTGGATTCTCACTCTGTCACCCAGACTGGAGAGCAGTGGCTGCTCCCGACCACCGCAGCCTTGACCTGCTGGGCTCCGGTGATCCTTCCCGCCTCAGCCTTCCAAGTAACTGGAAATACAGGTGCGCACTACCATACTCGGCTAATTTTTGATTTATTGTAGAGATGAGGTCTCGCCAAGTTGCCCAGGTGGGTCTCAAAACCGTGGGCTCAGGCAATCCACTCACCTCAGCCTCCCAAAGTGCGGGATTACAGGCTGAACCG
>NW_007066008.1:0-849 GCF_000164805.1 Carlito syrichta | reverse complement strand
GTTATTAAAGCTTGTGGATGTGCAACAATGTCTCACATGAAGAAAGTTGGTATTTATTTAGTCTTCACAGTCTGAAATTTGTTTATGCTTGTCTTCTTCAGAGAGCTTCCCGGGATTTGAAGCAGACTGACTGTTAATTTTTTTAGCCTGTAACTGTTGCAGCTATCTTAGCACTAGAGAATGATCTAATGCTATGAGTGTCTTGAGGGCTCCAAGGTTGTTGTGACATTCCAGCCCAAATGAATATGTTATGGTTAAGTGATTTTCTCTAGTAGTCTGTTTTACTTATTGTTTTTTGTTTTGAATGTATTTACTCTAGACCCATGGAGACACGACATGGAGGTCAGGGACCTGAGTCCAGAAGATTTTTCTTGTGGCCCCAATGTGTGTTATCTCCCAGAAGGTCTCTGAAGAAGTGGAATGGATTTCCAACCGCAGCAAGAGGAGCTGGAGTTGAGACAGGGCTCTCGCAGGATCTGCTACACAAGGAATGCTGGTGGGCCTGTCTCATGGGCTCATCGTGTGTGCATCACCCAGCTGGTTCCTGCATCAGTGGGGTAGTTCTTTTCCACTGCAACAGGAAAGGCTAGAGCTGAGACTAAGTCCTCTTGGGATCTGCTGTGGATTGGAGCCTGGTGTGTCTGTCACATTGGCTCATACAACTACATGTCTTCCAGTAAGTCCCTACACAGACAGAACAGTTCCTCAACTGCAGCAGGGCATTCTGGAGCTGAGACTCTTCCTTTGAGATATGCTGTGGGGTGAGGCTGGATAGCCTAGTGTCATTGGCTCAGAGGGGTATTCATTTCCTAGTAGGTTTGAGCACAGTTGGGATAGCTCACTGATTAG
>NW_007066007.1:0-777 GCF_000164805.1 Carlito syrichta | reverse complement strand
CCCATGTAGGTATTTGAACTTCTGACTCTTGATCTAAACCAACTTATCATTGTATAGATAAAGAAACTGAAGCTAGAGTAGTTAAGGGATTGACTAGAGACAGAGGAGAGACTGTGACCTGGGTCTCCTGATGCCAGTCTCTGCTTTCTATCATTCAACATAATTGCAAATGACTACCAGTGTGACTTCATGGTGACACTCAAAGTGAATACATGTCCTCATGTGAATTGAAGTCCAGCCTTCTTGGCTTCTTATGAGACAATAGAGAGAGGCATTGAAATTCGCTGAGCACTAACTTTCCAGTTAGGAAACATGAAACTTAGTGCTAAAATTACAATTGTCCAAGGTATTTTCAAGATGGAATAAAATGTTTGATCTGTTGGTTTCCGCATCAGCAGAACATTATAAATGAAGTGCACACTTATCCGAGGTCTTTATTGCCAAAATGTAAATGTTAGCCGGGCTCGGTGGCTCAGCCTATAATCCCACACTTTGGAAGGCTGAGGTGAGTGGATTGCCTGAGCCCAAGGGTTTGAGACCCGCCTTGGCAACTTGGTGAGACCTCATCTCTACAATAAATCAGAAATTAGCCGAACATGGTAGCTCATGCCTGTAGTTCCAGGTACTTGGAAGGCTGAGGCGGAAGGATCGCTGGAGCCCAGCAGGTCGAGGCTGCGGTGGCCGGGAGCGGCCACTACACTCCAGTCTGGGCAACACAGTGAGACTCCATTTCAAAAAAAAAAAAAAAAGAGTGGAAATATAAAAGAAACACTTAGG
>NW_007066006.1:0-732 GCF_000164805.1 Carlito syrichta | reverse complement strand
TTTGAGGAATGTCTCCCAGGGATGACTGTTGTTTCCCGGTAATCAAGCAATGACTCTCGGCCTTCTTTGGCAAATGAACCCGCAGAGTTCATTGTATTCTGTGTGAGAGGCCCATGTCAAAAAGAGAAAACTTTTCAGCATTCTCCGCTGAAAGAAGCATGCTTGGCTACCCATGGCTGTGGAGATCTGGATCCAGTCAGTGCAGCAGCTGAAGTTGCACTCTGGTCACCAAATGCTCCCCGCCTAGTATAGTGCATATACAGGAGAGCTCTGAGAATCAGGGAGGAGAGCACGCACAAAGCCAGTGTATACACACTGCCAATGAAGTGCAGTGCAGCGCAGGCTTCAATAGCGTGTCCCCAGGAAGACCCAGCTTCACCCCCAGTGTAACAGAGGCTCTCCGTGCTTACTCGGCAATGAAAATGGCACAGCCTTGGTAGTCCTTATTAGGTTTAAACGCCATAGGGAAAAACAACTTAGAATTCTCCCCATCCACACATAATGCTCTCCTGTTCGTGACTGTGGAGCACTTGTGTCACTCATTGCGGCACTATGTCTTGCAGATTTCTCTCCGTGAAACACGGAGGTTTCACGCTCGTACGCAAAGGCCCTCTATGGAAAGGAACACAAATCAAGGGGAAAGAGTGAGAATGAGGTATTACAGCAGGCGGCAATGAAGAATAATAGTCACAGCAAAGAGGTGACACTGCAGCACACATTGGGCACAGACTT
>NW_007066005.1:0-819 GCF_000164805.1 Carlito syrichta | reverse complement strand
TGCCCAGGCTGGTATCAAACCTCTGGGTTCAAGCAATCCTCTCTCCCTGGCCTACCAAAGTGCTAGGATGACAGGCGTGAGACACTGCACCTAGCCACCTCTGTTCTTTTTGGGTTACTATTTGCATTAAATATTTATTCCAGTACCTTCACTTTCAGCATATGTGTGTCCTTAAAGCTAAAGTGAGTTTCTTTTAGCCAGCAAATAGTTGGATATTGGGTTTTTTAAAGTCAATTCAGCCACTGTCTTTTGATCATAGATTTAATTCACATATATTCAAAGCAATAATTGATAGGTGAGGACTTACTATTACAGTTGTATTAATTGTTTTCTAACTATTTTGTATTTTTTGTATTTCCTTTGTAACTTTCTTCCTCTTTTTCTGCCTTCTTTTGTTGTATGATGACTTTTTGTTAGGTATGTTTTACTAAAGTATTTTTGCTAAATACTTTATGAAAGTATACTAAATACTTTTTGTTTTATTTTTATTTTTTATTTGTTTTTTTAAATCAATATTTTTTATTTTAAAATTGTGGGGTACAGTTAAGGGTTGAAAGTATTTTTACTAAAGTTAAAAGTAATTTATATACCACCATTACAGTATAAGGGTATTCTGAATTTGATTATATTCTTACATTTACATTGTTTTATTTTGTATGTGTTGGCATTAGTGCCCTTTTATTTCAACTTGAAGAACTACTTTTCACAATTCTTATACAGCATTACATAGTGACAAAAGGGTCAATACATCAAGCAAATATAACAATTGTAAATGTTATAAGGTGATTAACTTTTTCAGTTTTTATCTGGGAAGATCTT
>NW_007066004.1:0-1069 GCF_000164805.1 Carlito syrichta | reverse complement strand
TTTTCAGAAAAATGTGTTCATGACCTCTCTCCTGTCTTCTGGGTTATTGGGGTTCACACTGGTCTAAAAGTTTTTAAAAAAAAATTTTGTTATCATGTTCATGCCACTTAAGGAAGGAGAGGAGATAAGCCCAGTTTGCACCTCAATGAGTTTGTTTAACTAGAAAACTGTGCAAACGGGAACCCCCACAACCAGAATTTACTTTTAAAAAATTGTGTTTTTATTCTTGCATGTGTAAACTTCAGTCACCTTCAAAGGACTCTCCGTTTGAGGCTATACACCTGTCGGCATGCTTTTTCCACTGCTCATAACATATTTTGAGCGCATCCATCTTGATCCCTTTTAGGGCTTTTGCTGTTTTTTCCTTTCACGTTTTCCACACTGGCAAAATGTTTCCCTGTGAGGATTTTTTTCATCTGGAGAAATGAATAAAATGTCGTTTAGGGTGTGATCGGGGAACACGGAATGAGAGGCATGGTGGGCATGTTGTTTTTGGTAAAAAACTGCTGAACACTCAACAAGGTGTGCGCAGGTGTGCTCATAAATCACCCACCATGAAACAGACAAATGGATTGAAAGAATCTCTTTAAAAAATTCACTGAAGCCAAAAGCAGTCTCTCAAAGCAATACTAGCTGGTACTCTGATGCCCATGGATACCTAGAACACTTACCTAGCAGGGGAGTTCTGTACTGCAAGGGGCCCGCTCTCCAAAAATAATTCCTGTTTTTGTGTGTATATGTGTGTGTCCCTCCTAATATGTCACTTTTGAAACCTTGTCAGGGGAAAATTTACCCAGAATGCTGTTCCATGGTCAGCTCTAAATTAAGCTGATTCCCAGGCAAGATGACAAATTGCCCTATCTCTCTTGCCTGATTTTTAACTTTTAAAATGGTAGTGAGAGGTAGCAAGGACTGGCAGGACCCTTGGGAAGAGATTCACATTCATAAAATGCCAATGATGTGCCAAGTGAACAAGACTTTATCCCCACAGGCTTCCAGTGCAAATTACCCAAATTAAGCTCATGTTTACCTGTCTTATGTGATTGTTTTTGCAAAGTCTTGATTCTTG
>NW_007066003.1:0-962 GCF_000164805.1 Carlito syrichta | reverse complement strand
TCCTTTTCAGCAAGATATCTAGGCCAAAAGAGCATGATGTTATGAAGATGGGGGGAAAATGGTAGTGGGTTAATAAGGATAGTAGTCAGTGGTGCCACTCCCGTTTCTATCTCTTGATCCCTGTTATGAGAGAAACAACACCACACACTGAACTTATTCAAAACATATACAGCCCCCTGAAGCTTTTGCCCCAGCTCATCAATGTGTTGTCACATAGATGGTGCTGAGACTGAGTCTTCAAAAGTTCATTTCAACATTCTGTCAGACCTGTCACTTTAGGATGATGTGGAATATGGTAAGACCAGTGAATTCCATGATTCTGGGCCCATCACCACATTTTATTTTCTGTAAAGTAAGTTTCTTGATCAGAAGTAATGATGATAGCCGGGCTCGGTGGCTCAGCCCGTAATCACGCGCCTTTGGGAGGCTGAGGTGAGTGGATTGCCTGAGCCCGCGGGTTAGAGACCCGCCTGGGCAGTGAGACCTCATCTCTACAATAAATCAAAAAAATCAGCCGGGCGTGGTATCACATGCCTGTAATTCCCGCTACTTGGAAGGCTGAGGCGGAAGGATAGCCGGAGCCCAGCAAGTCGAGGCTGCGGTGGCCGGGAGCAGTCACTGCACTCCAGTCTGGGCGACAGAGTGAGACTCCAACTCAAAAAAAAAAGTAATGATGATGAATAAGATATTCTGAGCCGGGCTCGATGGCTCAACCTGTAATCCCGCGCCTTTGGGAGGCTGAGGTGAGTGGATTGCCTGAGCCTGCGGGTTCGAGACAGGCCTGGGCAGGCGATACCTCATCTCTACAATAAAAATCAAAAATTTAGCCGTACATGGTAGCGCCCGCCTGTAATTCCGGCTGCTTGGAAGGCTGAGGCGGAAGGATTGCTGGAGCCCAGCCGGCAAGGCTGCGGTGGCCGGGAGCGGCCACTGCACTACAGTCTGGGTGACAGAGTGAAACG
>NW_007066002.1:0-1292 GCF_000164805.1 Carlito syrichta | reverse complement strand
CACAATAAATTCAGGATATGATGTGATTCTCTACATCATAATTTATTTCATCTTAATGAGAAGTCAGGAGGTGAGTGACATGAATGAATATGAATCATGGAACTACTGGAATTTAAATCAACAGTATCTTGGTGTTTGGTTATTACAAACATATTAATATATTAAAATTAATTGCAAAAGAAAGAATATATTTCTTCCATACATATACGTTAGCAAAGAGTTCAATGTACCTCAAAACTTATAAGAAATAATGAGAAATCAGTGCTTTAAGAAAAATTGTATATATCTCTCAAATCAACTAAAGAGAAAATGGGGAATCAAACATTTATTTACTTTTTGTTTATTTATTTATTTATTAGATCCAGAATATTTTCCTTTTAAAAAATTTTATTATAAATATGTGGAGTACAATTCAGGGTTAAGTATATAAACATTGATTATGCAGGTATCCTGGTTGATGAGGTATGACCTTCCATCCCCTAGCAGCTTCCCTCAACTGCCAGTCCCACCCCCCTTCCCCTGACAGTTTTCTGCTACTGCCAATCAACCTCCCACAGCATTATAATTTTTCAAGGTCACCTTATGAGTGAGAACATATGGAACTCAGTTCTTTGTTTCTGTGGTAAATCACTGAGTATGATCGACTCCAAACCCATCCCAATTTGCTGTAAAGTTCATATGTTTTTCCTTCTTTTTGGCTGCATAATATTCCATTGTATATACGTATGACATTTTAAAAATCCAGTCCAGCTTCAGTGGGCAACATGGTTGGTTCTGTGTTTTTGCTATTCTGAATATAGCAGCAACAAACATACATGTGAAGGTATCTTTTTTGTAGAATAATTTGAGCTCCTCTGGGTATATTCCCAGTAAGGGAATTGCTGGGTCATATGGAAGGTCAATTTCTAGTTCTTTCAGAAATCGCTATGTTGTCTTCCAAAGAAGTTGTACTAGTCTGCGAAATCAAGCATTTAAATGATTTTTAATAGAATATCAAAGGAATGAAGAAGGTTCACTTTCTTTCCTTCCTTCTTTATTTTCTTTAGTCAAACAATTTTCTTAAGAACTTGCTATTGAACTAACTGAAAGTAGAGCAGCGGACAATCAGAAAATGTTTAACCATCATGGAGTTTGCAGACTATTAGAGAATAATCATATTAAGTAACAACCTTATCATGAATGCTGTGTAAGGAAAAACCTTCAGGAAACTTCCTGGAGTGGTATCTAAAGTGAACATTGAGAGAGAAAAGGAACTGATCAGGTAAAAGGGAGATGAAGGGTATGATGAACAG
>NW_007066001.1:0-819 GCF_000164805.1 Carlito syrichta | reverse complement strand
TGATAGCTTATGCTCATTCTAATTATCTATAAAGTTTGAGAATGGTCATTTTAATATTACCTGCACAAATTGTACTTTGGCTAATTGTATTTTAGGTAATCCTTATCAAATTTTTATTCTCAAACATCCTGCTTATGTTTTTGTTCCTGTTCATCTTCCCAAACCTTGGTATTCTACTCCAGGTTATTATTTAATAGAACATGGTATTCTACTCCAGGTTATTATTTAATAGAACAGGCCACAGCTATGTTAAAGAGACCACACAGATTCGTAGCTGCTTTAATATTAGGAATTCCTGCATTAATAGCTATTATAGGATCTGTTGCAGCTTCTGCTACTGTTTTAGTTCAGGAAGTACACACAGCTAATCATGTGAATGATTTATCTCAAAACGTTAGCTTAGCGTTATTTACTCAAGAACAGACAGATAAAGGTATTATTGATAGGTTAAATGCTTTAGAATCAGCATTAGTATATATAGGAAATCAAATTCAACATATTAAAGTTCAGATGTCTGTAGCCTGCCATGCACGATTTAAATGGATCTGTGTTACACCCTTGCCATATAATGGTCAAAATGTCAGTTGGTCTGATGTTCAGAAACACCTTGTGGGAGTTTGGCAGTCCTCTAATTCTTCTGTAAATATTCAACAGTTACATGGTCAAATCACTGCTATCTCTCAGGCACACCTGTCTACACTTTCATTTTCTCAACTGACTTCTAGATTTACTTCTTCTGTTTCTCAATTTGTGGCTTCTCATTCTATTTGGAATCTGATCTATAATTTCATTGCTATTGGTGTGATTGTTCTTCTTCTG
>NW_007066000.1:0-821 GCF_000164805.1 Carlito syrichta | reverse complement strand
TTCGCTGACAGGCATGTGGATAATGTGTAACCCACTTCCCACTGCCCTGGAATCTTTTCAGGGCAGTGGGGCTGTAGGTTTACTCCCTGAAATAAAATGTGGTTAGCAGAGGGGAGAGAATGGAGCAGATAGTGGGTTGAAGAGGGGAGTGGAGAGATAGAGGAGTAAAGGGGGAAACAAACGAGTGTGCCAACAAATAGAGAGAGAGGCCTATACTGAAACAGATAAAAACTATAGACCACAGCTACAGTTGAACCAACTCTCATACAAACAAAAATAAAACATATAGTGATGCTAACATACCAGCTATCCAACCACCTTATTAGTGTGCTGTTCCTCTATACAAAGACATGGTTTACAGACAGAATAAAAGAGAAGAAAAGGAAAAGGAAAAGAGAAAAAAGGGAACAATAGAGTAGGAATAGAATTAAGTCATTAAACTAATAGAATCAATGAAGCACACTCTGTGACATTTCGCTTAGGTCCAATGTCCTTTCAGGTCTGATTTCTAGTTTTCTTTTCAAGCTGGTAAATTAGTTTGCAGTTAGGGTCAGTTCCCCTGATCTGCTGTGAAGGACTGTTCAGAATAACCTCGGTTCAGAAGTTTGGTCTATGTCTTTATCAAGCTTGTTTCTCCCGTTTCGGTGTTGTTACCTTGAATCGCCAGCAGGTGGTGCTATCTCATCTGCTCGCCCCAGAGGGGGTGGGGCCGGACAGGAACAAGATGGCTGCCTGCCTCCGAGCAGGCAACCGGATCCCCACGCCAGGCGGACAGGACAGTCTCGGACGCAGGAGCGGTGGCAGCGATCCCAGCAAATCTT
>NW_007065999.1:0-802 GCF_000164805.1 Carlito syrichta | reverse complement strand
GTAGCTACTCAGCTAGCCAGCTGACTAGGTAGCTACTCAGCTAGGCAGCTGACTAGCCAGCTGATTTAACTCGCTGACTTAACTAGCAAGCAAGCTGACTTCACTAGCTGACTTAGCTAGCTACCTAGCTAGCCATCTGGCTTATCTAGCTGGATTAATTAGCTAGCTATCTAGCTAGCTAGATAGCTAGCCAACTGACATAAGTAGCTAACTTAGCTACTTACCTAGCTACAATAACTAGCTAACAAATATAGCTAGCTTCCTAGCTAGCCAGCTGAATTAACTAGCTGAAATAACTAGCTAGCCAGTTCTTTGTAACTTGACTTATCTAGCTGACTTAACTTGCTAGCCAGCTGGTTGTCACCTGACTTAACTAGCTGACTTAATCAGCTGGTCAACTGGCTAACCAACTGACTTAACTAGCTGGATACCTCTCTAGCCAGCAGGCTAGATAGCTGACTTACCTAGCTGACTTAAGCTAGCAAGCTGGCTAGCCACCTCACTAACTTGCTAGCTAACTATGTAGCCAGTTGTCTAGCCAGCTGACTTAATTAATTGACCTGAACAAGTATCTTGCTGGCTAGCAAGCTGACTTTTCTAGGTAGCTATCTACATAGCAAGCTGGCTAGACAGCTGACTTAACTAGCTGACAGAACCAGTTAGCCAGTTGTCTAGCCAGCTACTTAACTCGCTGACATCACCAGCTAGACAGGTAGCTATCTAGCTGACTTAACTAGCTAGCTACCTACCTAGCCAGTTGGCTAGCCAGCTATCTTAACCAGATGAATTAACCAATAGCCAG
>NW_007065998.1:0-742 GCF_000164805.1 Carlito syrichta | reverse complement strand
TTTTTCTTTTTTTTTTTTTTTTTTGTCTTTCTTTGGTTTTGGGGTTGGGTCATGTATATTTTATCTTTTCCCTGTACTCTTGTGAAGAACGTTGTCTTTTTTCCTTTCTTCTGTGTTTAGTACTTCTTAAGTGTTTCATGTAGAGATGGTTTGGTGGCTGCATAAGTTCTTAGGGATTGGATATCTGGGAAAGATTTTAATTCTCCCTCACTGATGAAGCTTAGCTTGGCCGGGTAGGTTATTCTTGGTTGAAATTGTTTATCCTTTAGGTCTTTGAAGATAGGGCTCCAAGCTCTCCTAGCCTGCAGGGTTTCTGCAGATAAATCTGTTGCTATTCTGATTGGTCTTCCATGGTGGGTGATCTGGCCTTTTTCTCTTGCTGCTTTAGGATTTTTTCTTTTGTGTTTACTTTATTTAGGCGAATTATTATGTGTCTAGGAGTTGGTCTTCTCATTTGTTGTCTTGCGGGGGTTCTCTGAATCTCTTGTGTTTGAATTTTTGTATCACTGATTAGATAAGGGAAATTTTCTTGAATGATCTCATGGAAAGTTTGTTCCAATGTGGTCTCTGTTTCGCTTTCTGCCCCAGGGAGTCTGATTATTCTTAGGTTAGGCCTCTTGAGGTAGTCACTCATCTCTTGAAGGTTTTGTTCTGTCTTTTTGAGCTTATTTTCTGTGTTTTTAAGAGTTTGGGTTATTTCTGTATTTTGGTCCTCAAGCTCTGAGATTCTTTCTTCTGCTTG
>NW_007065997.1:0-723 GCF_000164805.1 Carlito syrichta | reverse complement strand
TCACACACGTTTAGGGCGTAAATTGCACAAGCTCAGTGGTTTGAAACAACACAAATGTAATGTCTTACAATTACACAGGTCTGAAGTCCAATGAATATCTTCCTGGGCTCAAACCAAGGTGTTGGCAGAGCTACAATGTTTCCTGGAAGATTCGCTAGAGAGCCACTTGTTTTTTTACCTTTTCTAGCTTCCAAAAACTTCCCACATTCCTTGGTTCATGGCTCTTCCCCGATCTTCAACGCCAGAGACACAGCACCTCTCTGCTGCCTTCTGTAGTCAAAGCTGCTTGGTGACCACAGCTGGGGAAGGTTTTGAGGACTTGTGATTGGGTTTGGCCGACTTGGGTAACAGACTACCATTCCCATTTCAGGGTCCTTCATCTTAATCTCATCGGAAAAGTCCCCCTTTCCATATAAGGTTACAGAGTTCCAAGGATTAGGATGTGGACATTTTCAGGGCAAATACTATGCCTACCACAATCCCCTTCTTTTATTTTTATTTTTTTTAGTGGGCCATGCTACTCTGGAGACTTGAAGGAGACAACCATTTCTCTTTTCCCTTATTTGAGTGAGCATAGGGTGCAGTCATTTTGAAAACACAGACCTCAGAGCATTGAGTTCCAGATCAAGGCTTCTCAACTGACTGTTTGCATGTGTGTAGCAGACTGAGTTCTGGCTGTCTGTCCCTCTGCTTTCTCCTAGCCACCCTCAGTCTTGTCTGGAG
>NW_007065996.1:0-1259 GCF_000164805.1 Carlito syrichta | reverse complement strand
GAAGCTCCTGCCAGGCAGGCAGTGACTTTGGACAGACTAGGGGTCTAATCAGAATTGCGAAGAAGGACTGGCACTGAAGGAGCACAGACCAGGCCCAAGTCTTCTCAAGTCATCTACACACATATGTCCTTGAAAAGTTCACACCAACTGGACTTGGTGGCTCAGCCTGTGATACCACACTTTGGGAGGCCGAGGTGACTGGATTGCCTGAGCCCGCGGGTTTGAGACCCACCTAGACAACTTGACGAGACCTCATCTCTACACTAAATCAAAAAATTAGCCGGGCGTGGTAGCACACGCCTGTAATTCTGGCTACTTGGAAGGCTGAGGTGGAAGGATCGCCGGGAGCGGCCACTGCACTCCAGTCTGGGTGACAGAGTGAGACTCCAACTCATAAAAAGAAAATAAAAGAAAAGTCCAAACCAGACAGTCTGTGTATTGTGTCACGAAGATGCCAGACACAGACAGGCAGACAGAGGTCAGACCATGGAGAGAATCAGGACGAGGCCCAGACACTCACCATGTATAAACTTAGATGAGACCTTGGGGAACTGTGGCTATCTGGCAGCACTTGGGCCTCTGCTGTGACTGGTGTGGGCATGCACTGGTCAACTCCACTGTCATATCAAAATACCACGGGTCAGGTGGCTGAAACAACAGAAAAGTACTTGCTCAGTTCTTAAGGCTGGATGTCCAAGGTCAAGGTGCCAAGTGATTCAATTCCTGGTGAGGGCTCCCTTCCTAACCACAGATGGTTTCCTTCTGTTGAGAAGGTTTTCTTCATGTTGAGAACATGGCCACTTTGTGCACTCATTCAGAGAGCAAGCTCTGTGCACTCATGCAGACAAAGCAAGCTCTCTGCTGTCTCTCCTTAGAAGTGCACTGCAAGGGAGACAGCCCACAGAATGGGAACATCTAGGATCTACAAGGAATACAAATGCACCAAAAGGAAAAAAAACAAACAGCCCCATTCAAAAGTGGGCAAAAGACATGAATAAACACTTCTCAAAAGAAGATTATGGGCAGCCAGCAGACACATGGAAAAGTGCTCAGCCTCACTCATCATCAGAGACATGCAAATCAAAACCACATTGAGATACTACCTAACCCCAGTAAGAATGGCCATCATTAATAAAACAAAGTGCACTACATTCATCAGGGCTTTCCAGAGAGAATAAGTTAATAGGATGTGTCCTGGGGACTTACCACAGAAATTGGCTCATGCAGTGATGGGGACACTGGGATGCTGGTAGTATGGG
>NW_007065995.1:0-841 GCF_000164805.1 Carlito syrichta | reverse complement strand
TTTAAGACAGATAGATTTGGCCTGGCATGGTGGCTCACACATATAATCCCAGAGCTTTGGGAGGCTGGGCAGGAGAATCATTGAGCCTAGGAGTTCAAAATCAGCCTGGACTAAATAGCAAGACCTATGTTTGCATTTTCTACAAAAAATTTAAAAAATTAGCTGGGTGTGGTGGTGCATGCCTATAGTTCTAGTTACTCCAGAGGCTAGGTCAGGAGCAGCCCTTGAGGCCAGGAATTTGAGGCTGCAGTGAGCTGTGACCATACCATTGCATTCCAGCCTGGGTGACAGAGCAAAACCCTGTCTGAAAAAAAAAAAAAAAAAAGGTTTGAATTCTAAGCCAAGCTGTATCAGTACTATGTGACCCTAGGTGCCTGACTTCTTTAAGCCTTAGTTTCCTTACCTGTAAAATGGGGATGATAGCAGTACCTACTTCCCAGGTTTGTAGTATACATGAAAGCAGGAAATGTAATAAATTGCTTAGCACAGATCCTGCTACACAGCAAAACAATACATATCGTTAACATTACCATCATCATTATTTTTTAAAAATTACCCTTAATTGGGGTAAAATTTACATACAATAAAATGCACCCATGAATTATGACAGGTGTGATACCTGTGTAACTATTGCCATAATTCAAATATAGAACATTTACATCAGCCAAAAACCATTATTTTAAAATAGAAAAACTGATGTCTTATATAGTAGTAATGCAAAGGAGTAGTCACTGTGTAAAGCAAAATATCAACCATAAATGAGAATGAGTAAGTGCTAGGTATAATTACAAAATGAGGGGGAAGGCATGTTCCTTTTGAGGGAGGTGGGACAAGCCAGGGG
>NW_007065994.1:0-792 GCF_000164805.1 Carlito syrichta | reverse complement strand
AACTTCAGTCGATGTTTGAACTCCTATGTAGGGTTAATTAATCAGGACAGAGCTTCGAAATTACTTGACAATGCGGACTTCGATGCACTGTGGTTGAAGAAATAGGGAGGAGCAGCAAGAAAGAAAATGGGAAAGTTTGACAGGATTGGCCTTCTTTTAAATTATGGGAAATAACATGGAAGATATATTTGAAAGCATTAGAACACTTCACTGAGAATAAAAGACTTCTTTACTTATTTTCAGTAAGCAAACTTTGGATTTTCCCACTGATTTCCATCCAGTGGTGTCATTAGTCTTTACTTCACTCAGTGTCTTGTGATCATAGGATGACCTTGTGTCATTGTTCCGTGTATCATCATGCACAGCATTTCTCCTTTATGTTGATCATTCTTGTTATGAAAAGAGAATCTGTTGTTTTAAGATGACTATGATAGAAATGCATATGAAGTGGACTCATGGCTGACCCTAAAGCATAGTAGAAGAGACTTGGGAAATTTAGCCAACACACGTGTCTACTCTCATGAAGCACACACATTATCAGAAGGCTGGTGCTACACTGACTTCATAACTGAAATTTCACACCAACCTATCTCTTAGGATTTGAGTTGAGTGGCTCATTGACAAGCCCATGTGGCTTTTCTTGCCTGTGTGCTGTTTGGTACTCTGAGAATTTCCAAAAAATTAGATGAAGCCAAAAAGACAAAGAGACCGATTACCTCTTGATAGAGTGTATTGCCAAGGTTGCAATCGCCCTCCCCTCCCCAAAAAATAAAAAAATGACTTGTCTCCTCT
>NW_007065993.1:0-725 GCF_000164805.1 Carlito syrichta | reverse complement strand
CGTTTCACAGTGAACAGACTGGCAAAAAAATTGATGAGGTTGTGTATTTATAAGCAGACAACTTATGCACTGCTGGTGGGCCTGTAAATTTATTAAATAACTTTGGCTATTTGCCAAAATTGATAAGAATGTGGATTTATAAGCAGAGGAGAACTTTTTATGCACTACTGGTGGGCTTGTAAATTGATTAAATAGCTTTGGCTATTTAGCAATTTCTAGCAGTTAGAGATGCCTATAACCCAGCAATTCTACTCTTGGCATGTGCCCTAAAGCAACTTGCCTATATGCAAAGACAAATCTTCATTGCAACATTGCTCCTAGTGAAGGGGGAAGTCCGGAGGAGAAGTAATCAAAATATCATCTACAGGAGAATTTATATTGCACATAGTTATCCAATAGATACAGAATACTATATGGTGGTAAAAATGTTACGTACAGGCTGGGCACAGTGGCTCAAGCCTGTAATCCCAGCACTTTGGGAGGCTGATGTGAGGGGATTGCCTGAGCCCACAGGTTCAAGAACAGCCTGAGCAATTGGTGAGACCTCATCTCTACAATAAATTTAAAAATTAGCCGGATGTGGTAGTACGCACCTGTAGTTCCAGTTACTTGAAAGGCTGAGGCAGAAGGATTGCTGGGGCCCAGCAGGTCAACGCTGGGGTGGCCGTGAGCGTGCCACTGCATTCCAACCTGGATGACAGAGTGAGACTCCAACTCAAAAAAAG
>NW_007065992.1:0-1203 GCF_000164805.1 Carlito syrichta | reverse complement strand
CCTACAAGTTAGCAGATAAAATTTGAAAAGGAGCAAAACTATCTGGCAATTAAATTCACCTTGTAGACCTAAAAATAATAACAATAATAAAATAAAATAATCAAAAGTTCTGTATGCAGAGACATTTTAAAATTTATTTCACTACTTTACAAACAAATTATATCCTATAAAATATTAAATGCCACACTCCAGAGGTTTAACTCAGGACTATAAATACCAAACTCCCAATTATAAAAAGCCTCTGAGGTTCTTAAAAACTAAAACATTAAAAAAAAGAAAAAAAACCTCCAAAACAAACACTAACCAGAGGAAAGGTAGACAGACCTATTGGCAGTTGCCACTAAAGGCAAAGCTCCAGCCTCCCTGAAGAGAACTGATAAAGATAAACCTGTAAGAGGAATGGTATCAGCTGCTATAAATGCAGTCCAGCTGAACACTTAAAGCACAATTATTCTTAATGGCCTAAGCCCCCAGGACCTTGTCCAATATCTGAATTTAAAGTCCACTGAAAGAGATGGTACAGCCTCTCCCCAAGGGGGGGGAGGAAACACCTAGCTTGGTGATGGTGGCTGTTGACTGAAGGGGGAGGGGAACAGTCCAGCACAGCACTTTGTTTCCCATTCACCCAGAAAATTCTTGGGTCTATATAAATGTGGCTGGGGTCCAAATTAATTTCTTAATTAATACTGAGGCTATGTTTCTAGCCCTTGTGCTCATACTGAACTTCTTTCTCCTAAAACCTGCTCTCCAGTGGGAGTTAAAAGATGTTCCACAAGTTAACTGTTTCACCTAACAGTTACCAAAAGGTAAGTAGAAATTAAAACTGTAAAACATTATCTATAAATAAATAAAAGCACACCAAAAATATTAAAAGGTTGTTGATATACAAATAAGGTCTAAAAAAACCAAAAAAAAATTTTTAAATATTTGTATCTAAGAAAAAATCTTATATGGTACATTTCTGTTCTTTAATAAAATAGTTATGAAAATTTTTAAAAGGGGGTAAAAAGCAAAAATAAAATAGTATGTGTGCAAGAAATGATATGAGAAAAGTTTATTAAAAAAATACATATATACAAAAAAATTCTATAAACAATCTGGACATAATAAAGTCTTTTCTGAATGCAAGTCACCAAACATTTTTGGATTTCTTTTCAAATTTCATATAAAATTTACTTAAGTGCCTAGTTCAAATTATAGTCT
>NW_007065991.1:0-1110 GCF_000164805.1 Carlito syrichta | reverse complement strand
AGCACGCACCTGTAGTTTCAGCTACTTGGAAGGCTGAGGAGAAAGGATCACCGGAGCCCAGCAGGTAGAGGCTGCGGTGGCTGGAAGCGGCCACTGCACTCCAGTCTGGGTGACAGAGTGAGACTCCAACTCAAAAAAAAGAAAGAAAAGAAAGAAAGAAAGCACACTGTAACATGCTTTGCATGTGACAACATTCTTCATAAATTTTAATATCCTATGAATGTGTTGAAGCGATATTTGTCAACAAGAAGAACCGCATCCCCAGTGTGTTCTTTGTAAACAACAAAATATCATTTATTCTGTCATTCCCTTTGTCAACTTTTTTTGTTATTGGCTTTACCAAAGATATATTCTTTTTTTTTTGTTGTTATTTATTTTTTATTTCTCTGCAACCTAACTAGACGTGGAAGGGAATAATGAAAATATGGAACCCAAAGAATTACAGTGAGAGCACAAAGATTATAGGGATACTGCGAGCAAATGGGATGGAGGGGGTGCTCTCCTGGGATACAGAAGGAATGATTTGGTAGCTTAAGATAAAACAAGCCAAATTCATTAGAGTTGTCCACAGTCAGCAATGGTGATCTTGCTGGTCTTGCCATTCTTGGACCCAAAGTTCTTCATGACTTCCACAAAATTCATGTCCTCTTTCACCTTGCCAAAAACCACATGCTTGCCATCCAACCATTCAGTCTTAGTAAAGCAGTGGAAAAACTGGGAGCCATTTGTGTTGGTAAAGCAGTGGAAAAACTGGGAGCCATTTGTCCAGCATTTGCCCTGGACAAGATGCCAGGACTGGTATGCTTCAAGATGAAGTTCATCTTCAAATTTTTCCCCATAGATGGACTTGCCGCCGGTGCCATGTGCCAAAAACCACATGCTTGCCATCCAACCATTCAGTCTTAGTAAAGCAGTGGAAAAACTGGGAGCCATTTGTGTTAGTAAAGCAGTGGAAAAACTGGGAGCCATTTGTCCAACATTTGCCCTGGACAAGATGCCAGGACTGGTATGCTTCAAGATGAAGTTCATCTTCAAATTTTTCCCCATAGATGGACTTGCCGCCGGTGCCATTATGGCTTGTAAAGTCACCACCCAAGCACATAATCACTG
>NW_007065990.1:0-689 GCF_000164805.1 Carlito syrichta | reverse complement strand
GACATGAACAAGTGGGAAAATATCGCATGCTCATGGGATTGGAAGAATCAACATTGTGAAGATGTCCATCTTACATAATGGCAATCTACAAATTCAATGCAATACCCATTAAATTACCAACAACATTATTCTCAGACCTAGAAAAAACAACACAGGAATTCATATGGAAACACAAACATCCAAGAATAGCCAGAACAATCCTCAGCAAAAAAAACAAAGCAGGTGGTATCACAAAACCAGACTTCAAACTTTACTATAAAGCTACAATAATCAAAACAGCTTGGTATTGGTACAGGAACAGGCATATAGATCAATGGAACAGAATTGAGATTCCAGAAGCAAAACCTCAATTTCTCAACCAACTCATCTTTGACAAAGCCCCCCCCACCTACCAATGGGGAGAGGAGAACCTATTCAGTAAATGGTGCTGGGAAAATTGGCTGACCACATGCAGAAGATTGAAACAGGACCCCTATCTATCCCCATGCACAAAGGTTAACTCCAAATGGATCAGAGACCTAAATGTAAAACCTCAAACCATAAGAACCTTAGAAAAGGAAGGAAATACTCTCATGGAAATCGGAACTGGCATCCAATTTCTGTACAAAACCCGAAACCCACAGGACTTAAGAGAGAAGATAGACAAATGGGACCTTATTAAACTGACAAGCTTCTGCAAAGCCAAAGAA
>NW_007065989.1:0-1240 GCF_000164805.1 Carlito syrichta | reverse complement strand
TCGCTGCCTTTTTGGCAATAATTCTAATGTTTATGTAATTGATAGTAATTTAGTATAATTTTGCAGAACTAAATAACTGTGTTTCATGTATACCTACAAAGCCTTTTTTGGAGATTGAAAATTTCAAGCTTAGCTTTCTTATAAAATGCCATTATTCTTGACTTCCTCTCCCTGACCCTCAGGGCCCAGTTCAATGTTAATTTGTTGTATATACTCTATGTGGCTTATCAACTTCTATCTTCTTTGCCTCTGTCACTGTCACAATGCAGACTTCCAACAGTTTTTGCATAGATTCCTCCATCAGGCCCAGTTCCACTTGTCACCACAAGTTCACAGCAGTGCTAACAAGTTTTCTGACATGCAAGTCTTATCATGCTTCTCCTCTCTTTCTAGGACAGTGTCTGTACACAGTAGGTTCACTACAATTGTCTATGGGATGATTAAATCAACTGTGCTTGCAAGACTAGGCTACTAAATATGGTTCCAGCCGGGCTCGGTGGCTCAGCCTGTAATCCCGCGCCTTTGGGAGGCTGAGGTGAGTGGATTGCCTGAGCCCGCGGGTTCAAGACCCGCCTGGGCAGCGAGACCTCATCTCTACAATAAATCAAAAAATCAGCCGGGCGTGGTAGCGCATGCCTGTAATTCCGGCTCTTGAAAGGCTGAGGCGGAAGGATCGACAGAGCCCAGCAGGTCGAGGCTGCGGTGGCCGGGAGTGGCCACTGCACTCCAGTCTGGGTGACAGAGTGAGACTCCAACTCAAAAAAAAAAATATGGTTCCACACAAACATTTCATCTGTTGAAAGTACTCCAGAAAAATTACTTAAATTCAGTGCAAAATCCAGATGTACTCTCTTTTAACAGATCCATATAAGCATTTTTTTTTCTTCCTTAAATGGAAAATTTTAATCTTCCTTTGTTATGATTACCAGTAAACACTGTTGTTTTATGTTTAGGGGCAATAGTACACGAAAGATAAGTTTCTTAAATTTTAGAAATATAGTCAATGGTAAGATATGAAACCTATATGGAGACTGAGCTCCACTGAGGGAATAGTAATCATGTCTATCGATTTATAGTAGCAGATCCATGTTAGTATAGTCTGGGGAATACCCTTATTTAGTGAGTAAAATCGTCCACACAGACTAATTTCTTATTTCTTTTCTCTTGTTATTGTCTTCTCCTATATGTGAACTTTCTTAAAAATACTGTTGCCTGAATTTTTTATGATTTGATATGTATA
>NW_007065988.1:0-793 GCF_000164805.1 Carlito syrichta | reverse complement strand
TTTTGAGGTCCCTCCTTTTAGAATTGCTTTGGATATAATTAGTAAGATGAGTCATATTGGAGTAATGTGGTTTCTCTAATGCAATATGACTAATGTTCTTATAAGAAGAGGAAATCTGGGCACAGACAGCAAACAAGGAATGTATCAGGTGAAGATGAAAACAGAGATGGGGGTGATGCATTTACAAGTCAGAGAATATGTAAACTGCTGGCAAACCCCCAGCAGCTGGGGAAAGGCATGAACCAGATTCTCCCTCAAAGTCCTCAGGGGAAGCAACCCTGCTGACACTTTGATTTGGACTTCCTGCCACCAGAACTACCAGACAAGACACCTCTGTTCCTTAAACCTCTAAGTCTGTGGCATTTTGATACAACAACCTGAGCAAACTAACATGTTATGATGAATTTTCAGCTAGTTCACTGAAAAGGCAAAAAGAAAACAGGAAGGTATTGCAGAGGCAAATAAAGGTAGCAGCTTCCACCCCACAGGGGATGAAAAAAAGAGGGAGGACACAGGAGAGGAACCCACAGACCTGAGACTCAAACCTGTGGGATGGGTACATGCTTGGCTGAATCTGGGCTCGCTGAGGAGCCTGAACACCCGGCTTGGTGAGCATTGGACACCAGGAAAACTGGACAAGCTTTTGCCTGGTGAAGTCACGTGGTTGTGGCAGCACTGAGGGTGATGGGAAAGGATCTGGCCAGGAAGGAAGAGGCCACAATGGAGAGATGAGATTTGCAAAGTCCTGGGTCCGTACTGCAGAAGACAGTGTTGAAACTGAGAGACAAAGATG
>NW_007065987.1:0-1121 GCF_000164805.1 Carlito syrichta | reverse complement strand
CCAAGGTTCCCCTGTGGACTTAGAGAAGATGATTCAGAAGCAGACCCTGGGTGCACTGGGGCTTGACTGATAGATACTTCTGGAAACTGACCTTGCCCTCACTTTCTTATACTGTGTTGACATTTTCACAAATATAAGTTAAAGTATTTGATCTTTTGAATTAGTCACTTATTATCACAGACTTTCATAGCAAATTATAGACTGCTCCTAAAATAGTCTATTATTAGAAATAAGATTTTATGTAAATCTAGGCGTGTGTGTCTGTGTGTGTGTGTGTGTGTGTGTGTGTGTGTGTGTGTGTGTGATCTGCTTTAGCAACACATCATTTCTTCTTCTGAATTTCTGAAAAGAGAGTTTGGGTAGAGCAAAAAGACCCAAGAAATCAGCTAAAAGCAACAGTTTCGAAGTCCTTCAAGGATGGTGGTAAACTGTATTCAAGTTTTCTTATGCTGTTAAGAGGCCATGCCCAATTTTATCATTCTGACATTTTAGAAGATCCTGCAACCTCTATCATCATTACTTAGGTTAAAAACAGATTTACCCAATTTCCCTTGAAATGTCAGCCTTGGCAAACAACCGCATCTAAGAACCACTGTTTCAATACTTCATTCTCCCACTGAAATAAACACAATTCATAGAAAATATAAAGATGGTACCCTCACAAAAAGGAAGGCCAGCAGTAAGTTAAAAATACAGCTGAAAGTTAGAGAGACCTGAGGTAAGGAGTTATCACCTCCTTCCAAGCCTTGGAAGAAACACACAGCTTAGGGACGCACCAGTTACTTATACTGAGGGCGCAAGTTGTAGGCCCTGCTAACTGGTAAACAATATCAAAATAACCTCTAGGCCTGCTAATTAACAACACCCAAGCCGACTCGGTGGCTCAGCCTGTATTACCACGCCTTTCGAAGGCTGAAGTGAGTGGATTGCCTGACCCCACGGGTTCGAGACCCGCCTGGGCAGTGAGACCTCGTCTCTACAATAATAAAAAAATCAGCCGGGTGTGGTAGTGTATGCCTGTAATTCTGGCTACTTGGCAGACTGAGGTGGAAGGATCGCCAGAGCCCAGCAGGTCGAGACTGCGGTGGCCTGGAGCGGCCACTGCACTCCAATCTGGGCGA
>NW_007065986.1:0-807 GCF_000164805.1 Carlito syrichta | reverse complement strand
CCACATAATCCTGTGTTTTATTAAAACCAGTTTTTCTTGTGGCAGTTCCAGAGATATAGTTTAGGGAAATTAAAATAATGAGTTACTGCATACATGTTGATAAAGTAGTCTTCTAATATGATGGAATGTCTAATTATAGATGCAGTATCAATTTGCCTAACAAATTAAATGCAATATCCATTTTAATCAAACTCATGTACTTTGCAAAAATGGAACCTTAATTAATCTATATTTATACTAAGTCATGAGAGCCAGAGTGGCATTGGTAAAGCTAAGTCCTCAGTAATGAGACTGTTACATGGATGTCCTTGTATCTATTCCGAGAATGACAGTATCCTTTCTCCCCCCTTCTCTTCCTTTCTACTTCCCTTCTTTCTTCCCTCTACTTCTTCCTTTTTCTTTGCCTGTCCTGATATTGTTCTCCATGCCAGTCTTGGTGAGCATGTGGTTCATTGCAGCAAAACTGTTGTTCTCTCACCATGGACAAACTAAACATTATTTTGGGTAGCTTGTACTTGTGAAAGCTTTCTTCATCTTAGTAGGCAAGAAATAGACTCGTCTTGTACTATTGAATAGAAATGAAGGAATGAGTTTGGATGTAGGCAAATCTTTTTTTCCCTCATGGTTCATTAAAAATAATTGTATGAATATTATTTTAAAAGCATTTTTAAAGTGGATTTTCTATCAGTATGGAGGATGCCTCTTTGTGTGTGTGTGTGTGTGTGTGTGTGTGTGTAAAGGAGGTTGATTCTCCTTACATTGCTTTGTTTTTGAGTTGGAGTCTCACTCTGTTGCTCAATCTGTGCC
>NW_007065985.1:0-766 GCF_000164805.1 Carlito syrichta | reverse complement strand
AGGTATTATCATCACTGTTTTAGAGATAGACAAGGCTCAGCTGAAGGATCTGCCTAAAGTCACTGTACTGGAGTTTTCTGTGATTGTATGCCCCTTTCTCCAGCCCCTTCCACAGGAACCTGGCTGTGGTTTGTGCTCATCATTTTGACCCTGGGCTCTACCTGATTAGAACAAGAGTGGGCTGCTGACTGCAGTACATTTTATCTTTAGGCTAAAGAGGGGCTCCTGGCATGACCTGACAGTAAGAGCTCTGTTCAAACTGAGATGAACCAGGCCAGCCCGGGTTCTTCCTAAGAAATTATGGAATTGGATCACTGAGAAATTGAGTGGAGTGAATTTGATGTAGAGTGCAGCTGGTGGCCATATTGGGCCATGAGTATGATAGGAAAACTGAAGGAAAGAAATTGTGGCTTCTAAGCATTAAAGAGAAAAGCCTTTGATTCTAATGACATGTCTATGAAATTGCTTCTTGTTTCTGACAGGAAAACTTTTTTCTTTTTTTTTAACCTGATCTAGTTTGGGAATCTTCTCTTTGTATCCACAAAAAGCTTTGACCAAAACAGGTATTCACAGTGAATGACAGAAGAAGGTTTTGAACTCTGGGTTCTCTAAAATGAAATCCTTTTTTTTTCCCCCACTATTTTTTTTTTTTCCCAAGGCAGGGAAGCTTAGATCAGGAGATATACATGTTTATTTTTTCCTATAACACTTGCACTAGCAGCTACTTATTACATTGAGCTGATGTGGACAGTCATAACTGATAAGG
>NW_007065984.1:0-811 GCF_000164805.1 Carlito syrichta | reverse complement strand
GAGACCAAACCTAAGAATAATTGGGCTTCCTGAGGCAGAAAGAGAAACCGGAAGCCACACTGGAACAAACATTCATGAAATCATTCAAGAAAACTTCCCTCATCTCATTAAGGATGAAAAAATTCAAACACAAGAGATTCAGAGAACCCCTGCAAGACAACAAACGAGAAGACCAACTCCCAGACACATAATAATTCGCCTAAACAAAGTAACTATGAAAGGAAAAATCCTAAAGGCAGCAAGAGAAAAAGGCCAGACTACCTACCAGGGAAAATCAATTAGAATAGCAGCAGATTTATCAACAGAAACCCTTCAGGCCAGGAGAGCCTGGAGCCCTATCTTTAAAGTTCTAAAAGAGAAACAATTTCAACCAAGAATAACCTACCCAGCCAAACTAAGCTTCATTAATGAGGGAGAATTGAAATCTTTTCCAGACATCCAATCCCTACGAACCTACGCCACTACCAGACCACCTCTACAAGAAACACTTAAGAAAGTACTGAACACAGAAGAAAAAGAAAAAAGAACAACAACATTCTTCACAAGAGTACAGGCAAAAGATTAAAAACACACATGAACCAACTCCAAAACCCAAAGAAAGACAACAAATAAACAGGAACAACTCTGTAAGAACCTTATGACAGGGATCAACTCTTGCATTTCAATTATTAGCCTAAATGTGAACGGACTAAATGCACCACTGAAAAGACATAGATTGGCAAAATGGATAAAATATCATCAGGCAACAATCTATTGCCTTCAAGAGACTCACCTCACTAGAAAGGACATCCACAGACTCAAAGTAAGAGGA
>NW_007065983.1:0-789 GCF_000164805.1 Carlito syrichta | reverse complement strand
AATCAAAAAATTAGTCGGGCATGGTAGCGCACGCCTGTAGTTCCAGCTACTTGGAAGACTGAGGTGGAAGGATCGCTGGAGCCCAGCAGGTTGAGGCTGCGGTGGCCGGAAGCATGCCACTGCACTCCAGTCTGGGCAACAGAGTGAGACTCCAACTCAAAAAAAAGAAAAAAAGAAATGTATATCTGCTAATGCATATGTATAACTTTTTGGTGGACCCATAAATAAGATACTGATCTTTGAATGCCTTTAGCTATTGTTATTTATCAGTGGTGCTTGGAGGAAGAATTCTAAATTACCCCTCAAAGTGTTCAGGGCCCAGTTTTTTTGTTTGAAAAAGTATTTTTGTTTTTTAATATATTCTAGAATATACCAAAGATAGTTACTTGACTCATTTAGAAAATTATTATTGAATCCTCTTATAAGGCACTTGGAAATTCACCCTTTTTTTGATGTGACTTTCAAAGTGTAATTTAACATCTATGTATAATATTAAGAATTCCTAAGGAGAGAGGTTTTTTAAAAGAACAATGTGGTTTGTCTCAGCATCACACTCTTTCTCACATCATAAGTGGATGGTGCAAAGTCCCTTCCTGTAAAGTTGCGTTTCCTCTTGCAGCTCGGCCTACCCTTCCCCTGCCTGTGCCGTGTGCCCTGTAACACAGTGTTTGGATCTCAGCATCAGATGGTGAGTTCTGCCTTTGGTTTTTAAAATAACTTGGAGTTATGTTTTGAACCTGTCTCCTTTCAAATGAAGTTCTGCTTGCTGGCCTCCAGATAATTTGCAGC
>NW_007065982.1:0-934 GCF_000164805.1 Carlito syrichta | reverse complement strand
GACATCTACCAAATACCGATAGCGTTCAGTTAAATTTATTTAAGGTCACAGCCCATTTCAAAAATTCTTTCTTTAGACGGGGAGAGAGGAATCATAATGCAGAACACAGGCTTCAGTCAGAAGCTCCTGTATATGCTGTCTTTTCCGTGTCCCCATCCCAATTACACAACAATAGGGTATGCTTTAGAGTTCAATTTGCGTATAATACACCTTCTCTGAATTTCTTGCTTGCTTTATTTCCATTCCCCACACTCAACCACTAACCTTATCCTACCTGACAGATGCTCGTAAATATTTGTTCAACTTATCTGAACATTACTTAGCATAGATGAATTTTCACAAACATCTGGTCTGGAAGGAATAGGAGAGTCTGAAATTCTCAGATTCTTAAAATCTTTCTCAGGATATAGTTAAACAAGAATGAATAAAACTTAAAAGACAATACCAACAGCTTTGATATGCACATGACACAAAATTCCATTTGACCACCAAAGGTTTCTCCAGGCACAGTCTCTATAAGCACATAATGGAATCCTTGTGTTTTAGGAACAAACTGCTCACTTACTATATGCTTCCATCTAAAATATCATAAGCTTCTGAACGCAGTGTCAATAAGATTTTTTCTTCTTCTTTTTTAAACTGCTGGTATCAGCAGTAGTAGGTTTGAGGACTAACCCTGCCAAAATCCATACCCAAATTTGCTCTGAATAAGCAATTAGCATCATTAGAAGATATAACCACTGTTAGTACCTTTATTAAGGCAAAGATTTTAATAAAGGACAGGACTGTTTCAATATTTCTCATAAAATCTTTGACTATTAAAAGCAAAAGAAAAAAATAAGCCAGCGGGGACTGGGAAGAAGTGGTATTACTGAACTTCAGTACGCATGTGTTTGCAAAATGACCTCAGCATGAGGTAATAGGAAATAACGAG
>NW_007065981.1:0-1080 GCF_000164805.1 Carlito syrichta | reverse complement strand
TATAAATCTATCATATAATTCATGTACCCATAAGTAAAAATTAAAGAATTAAAAATTGAGACCTATGTAGAATTCAATGTAGTGTAAACAATTGAAGAGTATTTAGTCATTATTTAATAGTTTGGGGGTATTGTTAAATTGTGAATTCTCAGGTTCTTAAAAATTATTTGTCCTTTAAATAATAATGTATTGAAAATTTTAAGTCAGTTATATTGAGAGATATCTGACAGATTGTTCCTTCAATTTTAATTGAACAATTTGGATTGTCACAAATGCATACAATGATGTAGCCACTAGAGAAATCATAATATACAATGTTCTAGCACCGTACATCCCTATCGCAGTCCATTCTTCTTTCTAACTTTGGCTTCTGATATTCACTGATCTGTTTTGTGTCTTACTGATTTTGTGATTTAGAATCTTATGTAATTTAATAAAAAAGTTGTTTTTATGTCTGGCATCCTTTAGTGAACTTACCACTTAAGAATCATTTGTGGGCCAGGCTCAGTGGCTCAGCCTGTAATCCCAGCACTTTGGGAGGCCGAGGCGAGTGGATTGTTAGAGTCCTAGGGTTTGAGATCCACCCAGGCATCTTGGCGAGACCTCGCATCTATAATAAATCAAAAATAGGACGGGCATGGTAGGACGCGCCCGTAGTTCCAGTTACTTGGAAGGCGGAGGCGGAAAGAACGCTGGACCCAAAAGGCCAAGACTGTGATGGTGAGAGCATACCACTGCATCCAGTCTGGGTGACAGAGTGAGATTATGTTGTGATGAGCATTATTATTTCCTTTTTTCCTAAACTGCTGAGTACTATTTTATCATATGATACAGGTTGGATTCAGTGACTTATGACTGCAACTCCAATATTATGGGAGTCTTATCTAGGAGAATTGCTTGAGGCCAGAAGTTTGAGACCAAACTGATAAGCGTAGCAAGATCCCATGCCTGGAACACACTGGCACCTCTAGCTGTTCAGGAAGCTGAGAAAGGAGGATCGTTGAGCCCAAGAATCTGAGAATGAAACCACGACTGCAGCCAGACAGGGCAACAAATTGAGACCCTGTCTATAAACACAAA
>NW_007065980.1:0-1030 GCF_000164805.1 Carlito syrichta | reverse complement strand
GTAACTCTGCTTGAGGATCTAGAGATCCAAGATAAAACCACAGAAAAGACACAAATGAACAAGAAAAAATTTCTTTCAGACAAAGAAACACAACTCTCTCTGCAAAAGAGTGTACACAAATATATATATAAATATTATTTCAGTTCCTGAATGTTGTTTAAAAGCTCCCCACAAACAGGAGAAAAAATTATGTAATTATTTGAAGATGAAGAATTCTCTTTCTCTTATTTCCTGATGAGAACACACAAGAGCCATTTCAGCAGCTAGAAAAATCTGCAAAAAAATGCTCCTAATTATGATATTAATGCACATCCTGACTTTAATGTTTTATTTTAACATTTATTTATTTTATTTTTTTAAAAAGAGAAAATTATATATTTAGATTTCTCATGATTAATTATCAGTTATATCTCATGTAATATGAGGGAGGACCTCCTCAAAAAAGTAGGAATTATCTTTTGGAGGACAGGCCCCTCATAGGACAGGATTCCCCAGCTGGGTAAGTGTTCTAGGAACCCATCAGAATCAGTGAGCCAACTAGCATTGTTGTGAGATACTGCATTGTGGAAGAATTGTCCAGAGTTGTGGAAAACAGGTTAACTGATTCTGCCACCATGACAACACACCCTGCCTAACCTGTGCTGAGTGATCAGCAGTTTTTGAACAAAAACAGTATAATCCCCATGCCCCACCCTTCCTATTCACCTGATCTTGCCCTGAGCAACTTTTTATTTTGTTTCCCTAAATGGAGAAAAGTCCTCAAAGAGAAATGTTTTCCAATGTAGAAGAGGTGAAACAAAAAACAGGAAAAACACTAAAAAGCATCAAAATTGTGATGAATTAAACTGTTGTAAGCAGTGGGAAAAGCATTTTGATAGGTGCATTGTATCAAATGAAGAATACTTTGAAGATGACTGAAGTTTAAATATGTAAGAATACACTATTTAATAAGTAAATTCCAATTTGGGGGCCTACCTTGTATGTTTTAGAATAATACTTTATTAATTTTATCTCTTAATGTGTATTTAGG
>NW_007065979.1:0-3879 GCF_000164805.1 Carlito syrichta | reverse complement strand
CCAAGCCTGTCAGCTCTTCCTCGTAAATGCCAACGGAAGAGCAATGGCTTTGGATAGGAGACGGACAGGTCAAATCAAAAACACTTTAGAATTCAGTAGGTGAACAAATCATGCTTTCCCAAAGATGACAGCGAACCAGTCATGTCGCTCAGTGTGGCACCATGGAGTTGTGCACTTTGTATACAGGAAACGTTGCATACAGCTCTGCTAGGCCTTTGCATTCAATGTAGGATAATACACGCTGAAAAACAGGGAGAATCAGGCGTCACGCCAAAGACCAAGCCACTATAATACTTGTTGCCCCCCCATTCAGTGACGTGCCGTTTGGAGGAATGTCTCCCATGGAAGACTGTTGTTTTCCGGAAAGCAAACAATGGCTCTCGGGCCTCGTTGGCAAATGAACCCGCAGAGCCATTGTATTCCGTGTGAGACGCCCGTGTCAAAAGAGAAAACTTTTCAGCATTCTCCGCTGAATGAAGCATGCTTGGCTACCCATGGCTGTGGAGAACTGGATCCAGTCAGTGCAGCAGCTGAAGTTGCACTCTGGTCACCAAATGCTCCCCGCCTAGTATAGTGCATATACAGGAGAGCTCTGAGAATCAGGGAGGAGAGCACGCACAAAGCCAGTGTATACAGACTGCCAATGAAGTGCAGTGCAGCGCAGGCTTCAATAGCGTGTCCCCAGGAAGACCCAGCTTCACCCCCAGTGTAACAGAGGCTCTCCGTGCTTACTCGGCAATGAAAACGGCACAGCCTTGGTAGTCCTTATTAGGTTTAAACGCCATAGGGAAAAACAACTTAGAATTCTCCCCATCCACACATAATGCTCTCCTGCTCGTGACTGTGGAGCACTTGTGTCACTCATTGCGGCACTATGCCTTGCAGATTTCTCTCCGTGAAACACGGAGGTTTCACGCTCGTACGCAAAGGCCCTCTATGGAAAGGAACACAAATCAAGGGGAAAGAGTGAGAATGAGGTGTTACAGCAGGCGGCAATGAAGAATAATAGTCACAGCAAAGAGGTGACACTGCAGCACACATTGGGCACAGACTTAAGCCAGGAAGGTGCCCGTGCACCCCAGGCCTAAGAAAGGCCACTCCCAACAGCAATCCACAGTCTCATTGCTTTCCCTGACAGGAGAAGGTGTCAAGAAAGAGCAATTCAGAATTCCCCCGGGTCACACATAATGCCTTCCCACAAGTAACTGTGAATGTCTCAGATCCCTCATTGTGGCACAGGGGAGATGAGCATTCCCGCATGGGAGAGGTTGACAAGCCGCACGCCAAAGCAGTCACCCTGTAGAGCGTAAGATACACGAAAGGGAACAAGTGGGAAGGAGGAATGACAGCACGCACACTCAGTGCCAGAACCTCACAGTGCAGCACACTTCTCACACAGCTCTTTCCAAGGGAGACGGACATTCAAAACAAGCACCACCAAGGCAGTCAGCTCTTTTCCGTCAATGCGTTTGGCAGAGCAATTGTGTATCCTCCCACACAAAATTTGAAAGGGAGAAACATTTCAGAATGCACCCAGGGAATTCACCAAGTAATGCCTTCTTGCTCCACTGTGGGGGTTCCCATCGCCCCCTGGGTGGCAGCGTAGAGCTGCACATGGGCAAAGCGTGTCCCATGAGAGAACTCTTAGTTCAAACAGAGGCGCTCTGCACAGCCGAAGTCCAAATGAGAAGAAAACCGCGAGACTCAGACTCATGTGTTGCAGCATGCACCAAGTGAGAATAACATAGATAGCCCCTAAAGAGCGCTGCACATTTTGAAAAGCTCCTTCCCCGGGAAGATGCACATGCACAACAAGCCTCACAGAGGCCGTCTACGCTTATTCAGCAAGGCCAACGCGAGAGTGACTGCATTTCCTAGCCTAGAGAAACGCCAAGGGGTAAAAGGTTTCAGGGCTCAAACAGAAGGCAAGCACTGCTTTTCTACAAGTGAGTGTGTAGCACTCATTTCACTCAGTCTGACACCATTGACATGCTCATTCCTACATGTGAAGTATCGACATAACATGCTCGGCTATGCTCATTCAAGCCGTACCTTGAGAATCGTGTATTACACCGTACAGCACACAAGAATCAAACTACTGGAAAATACATCACAATGCAGTAAACATTTGACACAGCATTCCCCAAGCTGATGCACACTCACAGCCAGCAAGCCAAGCCTGTCAGCTCTTCCTCGTAAATGCCAACGGAAGAGCAATGGCTTTGGATAGGAGACGGACAGGTCAAATCAAAAACACTTTAGAATTCAGTAGGTGAACAAATCATGCTTTCCCAAAGATGACAGCGAACCGGTCATGTCGCTCAGTGTGGCACCATGGAGTTGTGCACTTTGTATACAGGAAACGTTGCATACAGCTCTGCTAGGCCTTTGCATTCAATGTAGGATAATACACGCTGAAAAACAGGGAGAATCAGGCGTCACGCCAAAGACCAAGCCACTATAATACTTGTTGCCCCCCCATTCAGTGACGTGCCGTTTGGAGGAATGTCTCCCATGGAAGACTGTTGTTTTCCGGAAAGCAAACAATGGCTCTCGGGCCTCGTTGGCAAATGAACCCGCAGAGCCATTGTATTCCGTGTGAGACGCCCGTTTCAAAAGAGAAAACTTTTCAGCATTCTCCGCTGAATGAAGCATGCTTGGCTACCCATGGCTGTGGAGATCTGGATCCAGTCAGTGCAGCAGCTGAAGTTGCACTCTGGTCACCAAATGCTCCCCGCCTAGTATAGTGCATATACAGGAGAGCTCTGAGAATCAGGGAGGAGAGCACCACAAAACCAGTGTATACAGACTGCCAATGAAGTGCAGTGCAGCGCAGGCTTCAATAGCGTGTCCCCAGGAAGGCCCAGCTTCACCCCCAGTGTAACAGAGGCTCTCCGTGCTTACTCAGCAATGAAAACGGCACAGCCTTGGTAGTCCTTATTAGGTTTAAACGCCATAGGGAAAAACAACTTAGAATTCTCCCCATCCACACATAATGCTCTCCTGCTCGTGACTGTGGAGCACTTGTGTCACTCATTGCCGCACTATGCCTTGCAGATTTCTCTCCGTGAAACACGGAGGTTTCACGCTCGTACGCAAAGGCCCTCTATGGAAAGGAACACAAATCAAGGGGAAAGAGTGAGAATGAGGTGTTACAGCAGGCGGCAATGAAGAATAATAGTCACAGCAAAGAGGTGACACTGCAGCACACATTGGGCACAGACTTAAGCCAGGAAGGTGCCCGTGCACCCCAGGCCTAAGAAAGGCCACTCCCACCAGCAATCCACAGTCTCATTGCTTTCCCTGACAGGAGAAGGTGTCAAGAAAGAGCAATTCAGAATTCCCCCGGGTCACACATAATGCCTTCCCACAAGTAACTGTGAATGTCTCAGATCCCTCATTGTGGCACAGGGGAGATGAGCATTCCCGCATGGGAGAGGTTGACAAGCCGCACGCCAAAGCAGTCACCCTGTAGAGCGTAAGATACACGAAAGGGAACAAGTGGGAAGGAGGAATGACAGCACGCACACTCAGTGCCAGAACCTCACAGTGCAGCACACTTCTCACACAGCACTTTCCAAGGGAGACGGACATTCAAAACAAGCACCACCAAGGCAGTCAGCTCTTTTCCGTCAATGCGTTTGGCAGAGCAATTGTGTATCCTCCCACACAAAAATTTGAAAGGGAGAAACATTTCAGAATGCACCCAGGGAATTCACCAAGTAATGCCTTCTTGCTCCACTGTGGGGTTCCCATCGCCCCCTGGGTGGCAGCGTAGAGCTGCACATGGGCAAAGCGTGTCCCATGAGAGAACTCTTAGTTCAAACAGAGGCGCTCTGCACAGCCGAAGTCCAAATGAGAAGAAAACCGCGAGACTCA
>NW_007065978.1:0-1020 GCF_000164805.1 Carlito syrichta | reverse complement strand
GTGAGGTGAATACTATCTACATTCCAAGTTTGGGTTAATTTTTCTCATGTTACAAGCAGTCTGGAGGTAACCTGACCATGCCTGTGTGGCAGTTTTATGAAATCATTAATATCCCAGGATCTTTCCAACTTTCTCTTCACCATCCTGGGTATTTAGCTTTACTATAATGGTCATGACATGGCTGATGCATCTCCAGGTACCATGTCTGTGATCCATCCAGGGAGAATGGGGCAAAAGCCTTGTCTCTTCTCTGGTGTTGATTTATTTAGGGAGGCAAGTCCTTCTCAGGGATTTCTGCTTCCATCTCATGGACTGGAAATATGAAACTTGGCCACCCTATATGCAATGGAATTAGAGGGTCTGAGTATCTCACTTTCCAGCTGCTATAGAAGCATTTTTGACTAAAATTGTATTTATTAGAATAAATCATGTCTTGATATGCCTGCGGTAGTCCTGGTTTACACTGGGAACACTCACATAATCATTCACAGGGTTCCTTTTAGCCTCCAATGCCTCAGGATGATAAATTATGTGGTTAAACTTTCTGTAATAGAGCTGGAAATGGAAGTGTTGAGCAAACCAAACTTTAGTATCTGTTGTACTCCAGCAACCAAAATCACTGAAAATCACTGTAAATCTCAATTTACAGTCTTTCATGAAAACACCAAAGAGTGTAAATTTATAACACTCCCAACTTCTTTCAAATTTTCCATGTCATTTCTCTTGCTGTCAGTATATCTCACATGCATGACTGATGCCCTGAAGTGCTTCTCCTCTTCCAATGTAAGATTAAGAAAAATCCTCTTTCTAACTCTGTCCATTTAGCTTTCCTTCTCTCCTCTCCCATCCTCTGTCTGTCCCAAGCCTTTGTCCTGGAGTTCACTTGGATTCTATGCTCACTTTAATGTTCCCCTTGCCCTACTCCACAGAAGAGTGGACTCTGCTGCATCTCTCATCCCCACCTCCCAATGAAAAAGCATTATCAGCTGAGCTTGGTGGCTCAACCTGTAATCCCATGAC
>NW_007065977.1:0-739 GCF_000164805.1 Carlito syrichta | reverse complement strand
GCTTGATGTAATTTTTTTCTTTAATTTATAAGACTTGATTTATTAAGACACAGTCTATCTTGGAGAATGTTCCATGTACTGAAGAGCAAAATGTACAACTTGTAGTTTGGGAGTGGAAGATTCTTTAGATGTCTGTTAGTTCTATTTGCTCTTTAATCTCAATGTGTTTTTGTTGAATTTCTACCTTGCTGATCTGCCCATTTCTGCTGGTGGGGTATGAAAATTACTGTAATGGTTTTTACTTCTTTTTTAAGTCTAATAAAACTTGTTTTATAAAGTGAGAAATTCTTGTATTAGGTAAATATTTGTATTTAAATTTGTTATGTCCTCTCATTGGATTGAACCCTTTATCACTATATAATAATCCTCTTTGTCTATTTTTACTGGTTGTTAATTTATAGTCTTTTATATATGATATAAAAATGGGTACTCCTGCTCATTTTTGGTTTCCATTTGCATGGAATATATTTCCCCACCCCTTCACCTTGAGTCTCTAATTGTCATTGTATGCTCACTGAGTCTCTTAGAGGCAGCAGAAACCCATTTTGCCAGTCTGTATCTTTATATTTGGTCATTGAGACAATTTCAGAGTTAACAATGATATGTAAGGTCCAATTCCATTCATGTTGAATGTTATCTAGTTTTATTTATTTATTTATTTATTTTCTCTGTTGTGTTGGAGTCAATAAAATCTATGAACTTCATAATTTCTAACTTTGTTCTATTGAAGCATTTTTAC
>NW_007065976.1:0-1263 GCF_000164805.1 Carlito syrichta | reverse complement strand
AATACTTTTCCCTTTTTGTAAATTATGTACTCAAAAGTGAACAATTTAAAAGTGAATTCAAAAGTAAACAAACATAGTTTAGCAGGAGCTTATGAAATGTGCCTTTTTGTGTGGAAGAGAGAGGCTCAAATGTAGAAGTCACATATCCTCTGTCCTATGAAGTGGGCTATGACTTTGCTAGGAGGATGTGGATAGAATTAAGGGTTACCATTTCAGCCTCTCTTTCATCAGGATCCCTTGCTGTTTGTGGTGATTTTACTCCTTGCCTTTTCTCTTGGTATTGGCACCAGGAACACATCTCCAACCTCTTTTGTAACATTTAGTAGTCTTAACAAATCCTCCTTGCTCCTGTGGATACCTTCTTCATCTTGCTATTCAGAGAACTGGAACCATTCAGTGTGACTGTGTTTCCTCATAGTACCCAGCTCAAGTTTTGGTTAAAAAAAGAGAAAGGATAGTAGTGAATTGAAGAACAGGGAACACATGACAAGGTGTATGCCTATACAATCAAGTCTGCACCAATTCAGGGGAGTAGAAGAGAGGACAGGGACAGCAACAAAGAGTAGATGGCCCATTATGCCTTTGCTTCCAAAGTTAAAATGCTGGACTCCAGCATACAGTGGTTGTGGAAGAAAAAAATACAGAACTCAGGTCCTAGTTATGAGTATGCTGTAGGAGGATAGAGAAGACTGTTTTCCTAATTCTTTAGAAGCAGTTTTAGAGCTACTTGGCTTTAGCCAAAAGGCTTTTCGGTCTTAGATGGAAAACTGAATTGAGACTACTAGAACCTAGCTGGGAGCGTAGGAGGCCAATCCAGGAGTAAAGGCATTAGGAAGAGGATAGAGCCAGGTTTTATATATGGCCAGCTCTCCAGGTGATAACTAGTTGTGGGCCTTATCATTTTCAGGCACAACTTGGATTGGTTGATTTGTCAGTTAACCTGTGAGCTGGACATGGTGGCGTGCATCTCCAGTACCTTCCAGCTACTTGGAAGTCTGAGGCAGAAGGATAGCCTGAGTCCACCAGTTGGAGGCTGTGATGGCCATGAGCACCTCACTGCACTCTAGCCTGGGTGAAAAGAGTGAGAATCCAACTCAAAAAAAAAAGCTGGGCTCGGTGGCTCAGCCTGCAATCCCGTGCCTTTGGGAGGCTGAGGTGAGTGGATTGCCTGAACCCGTGGGTTCGAGACCCACCTGGGCAACTTGGTGAGACCTCCTCTCTACAGTAAATCAAAAAATCAGTCAGGCATGGTAGGGCGTGCCT
>NW_007065975.1:0-1062 GCF_000164805.1 Carlito syrichta | reverse complement strand
GTCTTTGAACATGGGCGGAGTAGGAATCCTGACTAAAGCACCTGGCAAAATTTTGACTGACTGTTAGGCTTTTCCTTGGAGTACATAAGTAGTACGCTTGTCTTCTCTGACAGTGGTTATGCACAAGACTGACTGACTATCAAAAGTTATAACTTAATACTTTAAAACCAAAATTGATGTTGATAGCATTTGTAATAAAGCCAGCATAGTTTGTTGTTTATAAAAAAACAAATTATTTTAACTTACTTTTAAGATAAATTATTTTATCAGTGAGATATGTTTATATTAAATAAGAAAACAATGCAAATAATACAAAATGCATTCTATTTAAAATAACAGTCATTTATCTATATTAACCCTCTCTATCCTTCTGTTCCCCTGACCTAAGCTGACCTAATAATTTCTATTTGTAATTGCTCTGATGGCCTCTTCTATAATGCTGCAGAACATATGAAGTTCTGTTTCTTTTTTATCATCTCTAGGTAGTGTCTACTGACACTCTAATACAAATGATGGGGCATATTACATACACAGCCCCTCTCTTCAATGTTCCAGAGTTATATTAGTTTGAGCCATGCTAGTGATTGCCTTTGTCATGTGCTAGCATGCTTATGCTTTTATTTATAATTGTATCATTGTTTGAGAATTAGGAGGCTGGTTCTCTGTTGCTTTTCAATCGAGGTCTTATCATAGAAATAATCCTGACTAAAGTTTTGAGAACATGGGCACTGTAGGAATCCTGACTAAAGCTTCTGACAAAACTTTGACTGACTGATAGTCTTTGTCTTAGAGTGTACATAAGTAGGAAGTTGATTATTTGACTGATTCTGAAGTGCCAAAACAAGGAAGTCTTTTTGTTTACTTTATGTAAAAATAAATACCAACATGACCATACTCTGTAAACTTTTAGGACACTACATTATGCTTTTTCTTCCAATGTTACCTTAGTCTCACCATAGAAGAGCATAAATTCTGTGGAGTCATGGGCAACATATAAGTTCTGTGGAGTCATGGGCTACATATTTCTCTTTAACATGCATCTCATTAATT
Organism: Carlito syrichta; assembly: GCF_000164805.1. Classification (NCBI taxonomy): domain Eukaryota; kingdom Metazoa; phylum Chordata; class Mammalia; order Primates; family Tarsiidae; genus Carlito; species Carlito syrichta. Next base: position 12 of record NW_007065975.1, on the reverse strand, counting down.
TATACAAGCACA
>NW_007065974.1:0-1311 GCF_000164805.1 Carlito syrichta | reverse complement strand
TGATTGCATCTCCTGATGATAGTGAGGTTGAACATTTCTCATGTGTTTGTTGGCTGCTCAGATGTCTTCCTTTGTGAAGTGTCTGTTCATATCTTTTGCCCATTTTATAATGGGGTTGTTGGTTTTTTTCTTTTCAGCATGTTTGAGTTCCTTGTAGATCCAGTATGTTAAGCCTTTGTCAGAACTGGTGTTGGCAAATATTTTTTCCCAGTCTGTAGGCTGTCTCCCTGCTCTCTTGATGGTTTCTTTGGGTGTGCAGAAGCTTGTCAGTTTAATAAGGTCCCACTTGTCTATCTTCTCTCTTATGAGCTGTGGGTTTTGGATTTTGTTCAGGAATTGGATGCCAGTTCCGATTTCCATGAGGGTATTTCCTTCATTTTCTAAGGTTCTTCTGGTTTGAGGTTTTACATTTAGGTCTCTGATCCATTTGGAATTAACCTTTGTGCATGGGGATAGATAGGGGTCCTGTTTCAATCTTCTGCATGTGGTCAGCCAGTTTTCCCAGCACCATTTACTGAATAGGTTCTCCTCTCCCCAGTGGTAGGTGGTGGAGGCTTTGTCAAAGATGAGTTGGTTGAGAAATTGAGGTTTTGCTTCTGGAATCTCAATTCTATTCCATTGATCTATATGCCTGTTCCTATACCAATACCAAGCTGTTTTGATGATTGTAGCTTTATAGTAAAGTTTGAAGTCTGGTAATGTGATACCACCTGCTTTGTTTTGTTTTTGTTTTTTTTTTTTTTTGCTGAGGATTGTTCTGGCTATTCTTGGACGTTTGTGTTTCCATATGAATTCCTGTGTTGTTTTTTCTAGGTCTGAGAAGAATGATGCTGGTAATTTGATGGGTATTGCATTGAATTTGTAGATTGCCTTAGGTAAGATGGACATCTTCACAATGTTGATTCTTCCGATCCATGAGCATGGGATATTTTTCCACTTGTTTGTGTCAACTTTGATTTCTTTGAGCAGTGTTTTGTAGTTTTCCTTGTAAAGGTCTTTCACGTCTCTGGTTAGGAAGATGCCAAGGTATTTCATTTTTTTTGTGGCTATTGTGAATTTATCTCAAGTTATATCTAAACTGGGACTATATCAACCTTCTTTCCAGACAAAAGTATAGAAATCATATAAATTAATCCTGTTAACTAACCACAGGCTACTAAGACAAATAAAAAAGGTTTTTCAAAATACAGATAAAAATTCAACAATGTTTCTAAGTCGCCTCTCGGAGACACTGCAGCAGTTTACTAATATCAATTTAAATTCTCTGGAAGGACATGCTCTTTTGGCTATGTGTTTTGTCTCCCAGTCAAC
>NW_007065973.1:0-836 GCF_000164805.1 Carlito syrichta | reverse complement strand
TAAAATGCGTATGCATAGCAAAACAAACATTCAACGGAGTACACAGACAATCCACCAAACGGGAGAAAATATTTGCAAACCATGCATCCGACAAAGCCATAATATTCTGAGTCAGTAAGAAACTTAAAAATCCCAAAAAGAAAAAAATCAACCTCATTAAAAAAGTGAGCTAAGAACATCGACAGACATTTTACAATAGGAAACAAGCAGCTAGCAAACAAATGAAAAGAATATTTAACATCGATAATCATCAGAGAAATGCAGACCAGATTCCCAATGAGATATCATCTCTCACCAGTAAGACGGCTATTGTCAATAAGTCAAAAAATGTCAGATGTTGATGAGGTTGTGCAGAAAAGTATCACTCACACACTGTTGGTCAGAACGAAAGCTAGTTCAGTCCTTTGCAAAGCAGTTTTGGAGTTTGCTGAAAGATTTAAAAACAGATTCACCACGCAACCCAGCAATACCAATACTGGGCATACATCCAATGAAACATAAATCCTTTCACCAAAAGATACCTGCCACACAAACGTATGTCGTGGCAGTATTCACAGTAGAAAACACATGAAATCAATCTAGGTGCTCATCAGCAACGGATCGCATCAGAGAAAACATAACACAAATACACCATGGAATGCTACACAGCCATAAAGAATCAAGTCACGTCTCTCGCAACAACGTGGATGCAGCCGGATGCCGCAATCCTAAGCAAGTTAATGCAGAAGAAAACCAAATACCACATTCTCTCACTTATATGAGAGAGCTAAACACTATGTACCTATGGACATAAAGATGAGATAAAGGCCGAGTGCCGTGGCTCAGCCTGTCATCCG
>NW_007065972.1:0-1401 GCF_000164805.1 Carlito syrichta | reverse complement strand
CTTCCAAGTAGCTGGAATTACAGGCGCTGGCTACCACGCCTGGCTAATTATTTGATTTATGTAGAGATGAGGTCTCACCAAATTGCTCAGGTGGGTCTTGAACCCGCGGGCTCAGGCAGTCCACTCACCTCAGCCTCCCAAGGCGCGGGATTACAGGCTGAGCCACCGAGCCCGGCTTACATAATTATTTTAATGTAAAGCGCATGCATTTTAAATTTAGAATCTTTTACAATTAGCAAACATCTTCTCGTTACTGGTGTTAAGATTATTTAATTACTAAGATGCACGAGTGGAGAATTTATTTCAGAGTATATGGCTTTCTAACTTGATTTAAAATTATGATGTATGAGTAACAATGCATTTTTTATTTTTAAGCATTTAGCCATATAGACTGATTTCTACCAAAGATAATGTATGCACATGGATAATGGCCAGTTTACATGCATTAGCTTATCTCAAAGTGAATTCTTTTTCTCCTCACCCCTTTGTGGACCTTTTAAACTGTCTCCTTATCTTTGACTCTAGCCTCTAACTTCTCATCATGTTCTTTTCCATTATTTTCTTAAAATGCATATCAAACTTGGCCCATCGTTTCTTTGAAATCCTCTCATGGACATTCTTTGACTATAGCAACAGAGCTTTATGTTCGCTCTTAAGATTCTGATCTACCCAAACCTCTGTTTCCAGTGTTATTTCTCACATCCTTTTTCTACTCCACTTTGGTGATCACACTGGCCTACTAGCTATTTCCTGAATGATAATTAAGTCTTGCAACCACCCTTTATTGAGTATTCTGAGCATAGCCTTAATACAGACATTCATCCAAGCAACTTTTAGAGACACTTAGAGTTTCTTAAAGGAAATGGATGATAACACAGATAATTATAGTATGTTATATGTTAGGATAGATTATTCAGAGAACCATCGGATTATATAATACTTAGTCACCTAACCCAGGTGTGGCAGCTAAGTGAACTCTTAGATGAGAACTGTGTCCCTGGGAGCGAAGGTAGGTGAGTATTTCAAGCAGAAGGAATTATATGAATAAGGAGGTAGGCAGAATTTTTATTATTTGAGGAATTAATGTTTTGGTATGGCTGGAGAGTAACTGCTTGTGAGGCTTTGTATGAGGTAAGGATTGACAAATCGGAGTTAAATTATTATTTTTATTTTAAAGATGTGGGGTACAATCCAGGGTTAGGTATACAAATGCTCATTATGCATGTATCCTTGTTGATGAGTTGTGCCCCACAGATTCCCACTACTGCCAATTCCCACCCCCACACTCCCCTGGCAGTTTCCCACTACTGCCAATCCTTTTCTTATAGCATTACGATACTTGTTCAAGGTCCACTTATAAGTGAGAATATGATACTCAATTCTTTGTTTCTTTGATAGATC
>NW_007065971.1:0-995 GCF_000164805.1 Carlito syrichta | reverse complement strand
TTCTTCCTGTGTCCATGTGGGGTTGTTTAGAGGCAGACTAGCTAAGGGCCTCCAGTTAGCTCTCACATCGACTGGTTATGAATCCCAGATCTGCCGCTTACAATCTGTTTGACTTTAGGCAAGTTTGTGAACTCTTTTAGCCTCAGTTTACTCATCTAGACAGTAAGGAGACTCACAACAGAAGCCCACTCTGGATTAGTGAGTTAATTACATGAGCCACATATCTAGACTACTTAAAACAGTACCAGGTGCATTTTAATTACGATGGAAGTGTTTGCTGTTATTATCATTATTATAGTATCAGGAAATATTGACTGTGCCCTTCTAGTTCCTTCCCTCTCTTCCCAGTATGAACTGGAAAAAAGCAAATTTCCTCATGTATATGTTTAGAAGAAACATGGTGTGTTAGCATCACAAAGACCTAGGTTCAAATCACATTTGTTGTTACCTTTTGCTCTAGTGTGAAACTTTGTTCAGACAGGCTGTTTCCCTTTATAGCTGGCCTCTCCCTGCCCCCTCCCTTGGGGAGTGGCCTCTGACCAAGGTTGTCTCCTAAGGGTATGCATATTACCAGCAATGAGTTATGGAATGCAGGTGACCAATCATAGCTGAAAACAATGAAGTCATCACTCAGTCAATATAATTGTACTCACCATATAGGGATTTGAATAATTAGCTTGATTGCTTTGATTAAAAAACTGCTTGCCATAGTGCCTCAAGGTGTTGATTCTTCACCCACCTGCCACTCTCAGTGCCTCCTGTAAGTTTTTGTTTTTTTTTTTAGTCAAAGTCACACTCTGTCACCCAGGCTGGAGTGCAGTGGCACGTTCACAACCACCGCAGCCTTGACCTGCTGGGTTTAGGCAATGCTTCCACCTCAACCTTTCAAGTAGCCAGAACTACAGGTGCATGCTACCATGCCTGGATTGTTTTTTTGTTGTTGCTGTTGTTGTTTTAACTTATTGTAGAGACCAGGTCTCACCAAGTGCCCAGAC
>NW_007065970.1:0-760 GCF_000164805.1 Carlito syrichta | reverse complement strand
GGTTCTTGAACCCGCAGGCTCAGGCAATCCACTCACCTCAGCCTCCCAAAGGCACGGGATTCCAGGCTGAGCCACTGAGCTCGGCTTAGGTGGTATCTTAATGTGGTTTTGATGTGCATTTCTCTGATGATTAGTGAGACTGGGAATTTTTAAAAAAATTATTTATTTTTTATTATGAAGTTGTGGGGTACAGTTAAGGGTTAGGTATACAATTGCGTTTCATTCAGGCACCCTGTTGATATGGGGTGTTTCCCCGTTCCCAGACAGATATTTGCTACTGTTAATCCCATTTCCCTCCCCCCACCATAGTTTTCCCAATACTGTCAGTCATTTTCGTATAGTATTGCATTGGATGTTTAAGGTCCATTATATGAGTGAGAACATGTGATACTCGGATCTTTGTTTCTGTGAGAGGTCACTCAGTATTGTAGACTCTAGTTCCATCCAGCTTGCTGCAAAATTCATGATTTTGTTCTTTTTTTATGGCTGTGTAGTATTCCATCGTGTATATGTACCACATTTTTTTAACCCACTCCTCTTTTGATGGACAGCATGGTTCTTTCCAGGTTCTTGCTATTGTGAACAACGCTGCGATAAACATGCATGTGCAGGTATCTTTTTTATAGAGTGATTTGTGTTCTTCAGGATATATTCCCAGTAGGGGGATTGTGGGGTCATGTGGGAGGTTGGTATTTAGAGCTTTTAGGAATCGTCACACTGTTTTCCACAGAGGTTGCACTAGTTTACACTCCCACCAACA
>NW_007065969.1:0-874 GCF_000164805.1 Carlito syrichta | reverse complement strand
CCCTCTTTCACATGGGCAAAACGTTTCCCTTTGAGGACTTTCATCCAGGGAAACAAACTAACAAAAAATAGTCACTGGGAGTGATATTGGGTGAATAGGAAGGGTGGAACATGGGGTCGTGATGTTTTTGGTCAAAAATTGATGAACACTTAGAATGATGTGGGCAGGTGCATTGTCGTGGTAGAGAAGCAGCCACCTATTTGTCACAATGTGGTAAGTTTCTTCATCAAATTTTCTCACAAAACATTACTAACTTGTACACCGATGGGTTTCAAGAACACTTACCTAGTGGGCAAAGCCTGTACAGTAAGGGGCCCATCTGCCAAAAGATAATTCCATTTTGTGGGGGAGGACATTCCCACTCATATTTTTAGAATTTAAGAAGAATTTGATTCATTTTTCTTTAAATGTTTGGTGTTCAGCCACAAATCTATTTTCTCCTGGATTTTTTTCCTCCATGGGAGACATTTAATGATTCATTTAATCTTCTTGGTATTTTTCTGTTCAAACTTTCAAATTATTTATGATTCAGTCTTGATAGGTTATAGATTTTGAGCAATAATTCATTTGTCTAGGTTATCCAATTTGTTGACATATAATTGTTCCTAGTAGTATTCTTTTGTTTCTTTGTTATTAGTTGTAATATTTACTTTTTTATTTCTCCTTTTTATTGCAGTTGTCTCTTTCTTAATTTCTCTTTTTCTTAGTCTGCTAGAAGTTTGCCAATTTTGTTTAGCTTTTATTTTTATTTTTTTGAGTTGGAGTCTCACTCTGTCGCCCAGACTGGAGTGCAGTGGTCGCTCCTGGCCACCGTAGCATCCACCTGCTGGGCTCCGGCGATCCTTCCGCCTCAACCTTCCAAGTAGCCAGAATG
>NW_007065968.1:0-633 GCF_000164805.1 Carlito syrichta | reverse complement strand
ATGTCTGTGTGCGTGTGTGTGTGTGTGTGTGTGTGTGTGTGTGTGTGTGTGTGTGTGTGTGGTTATTGTGAATGGGATTGTGCTTTTTATTTGGTTCTCTGCCTGTTATTGGTATTTAAGAATGCAACTGTCTTTTTCACATTTATTTTGTACCCAGAGACTTTGCTAACTCCTTATTCAGTGCAAGGAGGTTTTTGACTGATTCTCTTGGATTTTCAAGGTATTGGATCATATCATCAGCAAAGAGGGATAACTTGATTTTCTATTTTTCTATTTGTATACCCCTGATTTCCCTTTTGTAATTGATCTAGCTAGAGCTTTCAGCACAATGTTGAACAGGAGCGATGAGAATGAGCAACCTTTTCTTATTCCGGTTTTCAGGGGAAATGCTTCCAGTTTCTGTCCATTTAGCAAAATGCTGACTGTGAGTTTGTTTTAGATGACACTATTTTGAGGTATGAGCCCTCTGTGCCTATGTGTTTGAGGTTTTTTTTTTAATCAAGAAAAGTTGGATTTTATCAAAAGTTTTTACCACCTAATGATACAATAATGTGGTTCCAGTTTTTACATCTGTTCATATATTTAATTACATATACGTTCTTGCAGATGAGAACCAGCCCTAAATTCCAGGAA
>NW_007065967.1:0-1646 GCF_000164805.1 Carlito syrichta | reverse complement strand
CCCTCTTGTTCTTGCCCCGGGGTTGACCTCACGGCTCTCCTGTTCCTTGAGCCTCTGGACTCAGCCTGAGCCTCACTACTGACTTTTCTGGGCCTCCAGGTCGCAAAGAGCACATCCTTGGATGCTCAGCCTTCGGCATCCCAGGAGCCGATTCTGATTCTTAGAAAAACCGTGGTGAACACAGACAGCCTGTGTGCATAAGGTATCTTCACACTGTGTACGATACCTCTTTACATCATGTTTGTCATCGAAAGGACAAAAGGCCAGCCATGGCAGCCCAATCCTGGCATCCCAGCACTTTGGGAGGCCGAGGCAAGAGGACTGCCTGAGCCCAGGGGTTCGAGGCCAGCCCGGGCTACTTGGTGTGACCTCATCTTTAAATTAAGAAAACATCAATAAATTAAAAAAAAAATAAACCTAGCACAGTGATGCATGCTTGTAGTTCCATCTATTTGGAAGGCTGAGGCGAAAGGATCACTTGAGCCCAACAGGTCGAGGCTATGTTGGCTGTGAGCTTGCCACTGCACTCTAGCCTGGGTGACAGAATGAAACTCTAATAAAAATCATAAAGAATGGCAGAGCTGGGTGGCTCAGCCTGTAATCCCAGCACTTTGAGAGGCCGAGGTGGGTGAGTTGCCTGAGGCTGTGGGTTCCAGACACACAAGGGCAAATCGGTGAGATCTCATCTCTACAATAAATCAAAAATCAGTCGGGCATAATAGCACGCGACTGTAGTTCCGGCTACTTGAAAGGCTGTGGCGGAAAGATTGCCAGAACCCAGCAGGTGGAGGCTCCGTTGGCCTGGAATGTGTCACTGCACTCAAGTCTGGGTGACAGAGTGAGACTTCAACACACACACACACACACACACAAAGAATCATAAAGAACAAAAAAAGCCCAAATGGCGTAACTTCAGCCACTGTGGGCAGGAGGCTTGGCGTTGGCTCACGTTTTGGCTCCAACCCTCTTTCCATTTCCCATGATCAACGCACTCCTAGTTAAATGTCTTTCTGTTCGCTAAATTCAAGGACATTTGAAAATAATATTTGTGTCTCGAAACTTTGTTTTACAGACCTCGCACTACACTCCCTGTCTATGTGATCAACTATCTGAAACTCCGGTCGCTGCCATATCGGACAGTTATCTGCCGTGACGACAACCTCCCCCCTCCCATGTCACATTTCACAAAAATGCTCCTGTTCTCAAACTCATAGAGAAAGCCTTAGAAACACCCAGCTTCAAACACTCAGCACCAAATATCTCTTCGGTGTTTGGACCCCTCTTCAAACTTGAGGAGGTGGATCAAACCGGTTTTTCTGTAATTTACTTTCTAAACAAACTTTTTCTCAGAGACCCTTGTGAAATTCTTTGCATCTTTCCCAGGACACAGCCACCGTGACCTAACAGTAATTACGCCTCCGTGCAACTGAAGAAACGACACACTGAATATATAACTTCACAACATTAGCATACTCTGGTTGAGGGTGTATTTTGTCCCTGTCTGTGGGACTTGTCCATAAAGCATAATGCTTTCTGATGATGACCCTATTTGGGTTCTTTAAAGGGATGAAAGTGTCAGATAGTTATGAGGCACCGCACTCCCCCGACCTTACCTCCTGGGTCTCGGAGGAGCCCTACGCGAGTGG
>NW_007065966.1:0-667 GCF_000164805.1 Carlito syrichta | reverse complement strand
GCGCGCATACACACACACACACACACACACACACACACACACACACACACACACACACAAGATGGGGGTCTCATGTTGCCTAGGCTGGTCACGAACTCCTGATCTCAAGCTATCCTCCTGCTTCAGCCTCAGGTTATAGGCAGGAGCCACTGCTGTAGTTCAGAAACACTTCTATTATTATTATTATTATTTTATTTTATTTTAGAGTTGAGGTCTCCCTCTGTCATCCAGGCTGGAATGCAGTGACATGTTCATGGCTTACCACAGTCTCAATCTTTTATTGTGTGTAGAGGCAAGGTCTCGCTTTGTTGCCTAGGTTGGTCATGAAATTCTGGGCTCTAGCTATTCATGCCTTGGCCTCCTAAGATGTTGGAATTACAGGTGTGAGCCATGGTGCCTGGCCAATACATTTTTTTAAAGGTAGGAGAACTGTATCTTCAAAAACGTCAATTTAATAAAAGACAAAGAAAAGCTATGAAAATGTTATAGATTAAAAGAAGCCAAGCAGACATTTAAATTAAATGAAATATTTGACCCTGGCCTGGATCTTATATAGGAGGAAAAAAATGCTACAAAGGACATTATGCAGTCAGCTGACAAAACTGGAACACAAATGGCAGTTTAAAGTATTGTATTAATGTGAAATTCACTGAAGCTGACAGGTGTG